>NW_028167529.1:0-221888 GCF_963513975.1 Fringilla coelebs
CTACTTGAACACTCTGCAAGCCTTTCCACTCCCAAAAACATGCACATGGAAGGAGCTGCTGCAAAAAGCGATGCTGTGCTCGCTGCTGCTCCTCCTGAAGCTCTGGCTGCTAAATCTGAGGCTTTCCTTCCAATTTCAAGCTGCAAAGCACTTGCTGAATTGCAGGGAAAGTCCGGGAGGCATTTGCTCTGCTGGCACACTTTCTCCTTCCTAGACAGAGTGGAAAAGCTTTTCCCTGCCGTGTAGGCGACAAGAGACGCATTAGACGGGCATCCGGAGCTGTCCGAAGGTAAGCGCCTGTTCCCGGCCTCTTTCGGCACAAGCCCCCGCTCCGGAGCGCACCGCGGCCGGCCGGAGGCTCTCTGCGGCGAAGGTGCCTCGTCTCCGGCAAGGAAGCCTCAGCCGCTTCTCCTGCACACGGAGAGCGTGCTAGCTGCTGAAACGTGAAGAAAGAAGCCGCAGAACACTGGCACTGAGCGTGCAGCTTTCCAGCGGAGAGAAAAAGCTACTTGAACACTCTGCAAGCCTTTCCACTCCCAAAAACATGCACATGGAAGGAGCTGCTGCAAAAGCGATGCTGTGCTCGCTGCTGCTCCTCCTGAAGCTCTGGCTGCTAAATCTGAGGCTTTCCTTCCAATTTCAAGCTGCAAAGCACTTGCTGAATTGCAGGGAAAGTCCGGGAGGCATTTGCTGTGCTGGCACACTTTCTCCTTCCTAGACAGAGTGGAAAAGCTTTTCCCTGCCGTGTAGGCGACAAGAGACGCATTAGACGGGCATCCGGAGCTGTCCGAAGGTAAGCGCCTGTTCCCGGCCTCTTTCGGCACAAGCCCCCGCTCCGGAGCGCACCGCGGCCGGCCGGAGGCTCTCTGCCGGCGAAGGTGCCTCGTCTCCGGCAAGGAAGCCTCAGCCGCTTCTCCTGCACACGGAGAGCGTGCTAGCTGCTGAAACGTGAAGAAAGAAGCTGCAGAACACTGGCACTGAGCGTGCAGCTTTCCAGCGGAGAGAAAAAGCTACTTGAACACTCTGCAAGCCTTTCCACTCCCAAAAACATGCACATGGAAGGAGCTGCTGCAAAAGCGATGCTGTGCTCGCTGCTGCTCCTCCTGAAGCTCTGGCTGCTAAATCTGAGGCTTTCCTTCCAATTTCAAGCTGCAAAGCACTTGCTGAATTGCAGGGAAAGTCCGGGAGGCATTTGCTCTGCTGGCACACTTTCTCCTTCCTAGACAGAGTGGAAAAGCTTTTCCCTGCCGTGTAGGCGACAAGAGACGCATTAGACGGGCATCCGGAGCTGTCCGAAGGTAAGCGCCTGTTGCCGGCCTCTTTCGGCACAAGCCCCCGCTCCGGAGCGCACCGCGGCCGGCCGGAGGCTCTCTGCCGGCGAAGGTGCCTCGTCTCCGGCAAGGAAGCCTCAGCCGCTTCTCCTGCACACGGAGAGCGTGCTAGCTGCTGAAACGTGAAGAAAGAAGCTGCAGAACACTGGCACTGAGCGTGCAGCTTTCAGCGGAGAGAAAAAGCTACTTGAACACTCTGCAAGCCTTTCCACTCCAAAAACATGCACATGGAAGGAGCTGCTGCAAAAGCGATGCTGTGCTCGCTGCTGCTCCTCCTGAAGCTCTGGCTGCTAAATCTGAGGCTTTCCTTCCAATTTCAAGCTGCAAAGCACTTGCTGAATTGCAGGGAAAGTCCGGGAGGCATTTGCTGTGCTGGCACACTTTCTCCTTCCCAGACAGAGTGGAAAAGCTTTTCCCTGCCGTGTAGGCGACAAGAGACGCATTAGACGGGCATCCGGAGCTGTCCGAAGGTAAGCGCCTGTTCCCGGCCTCTTTCGGCACAAGCCCCCGCTCCGGAGCGCACCGCGGCCGGCCGGAGGCTCTCTGCCGGCGAAGGTGCCTCGTCTCCGGCAAGGAAGCCTCAGCCGCTTCTCCTGCACACGGAGAGCGTGCTAGCTGCTGAAACGTGAAGAAAGAAGCTGCAGAACACTGGCACTGAGCGTGCAGCTTTCCAGCGGAGAGAAAAAGCTACTTGAACACTCTGCAAGCCTTTCCACTCCAAAAACATGCACATGGAAGGAGCTGCTGCAAAAGCGATGCTGTGCTCGCTGCTGCTCCTCCTGAAGCTCTGGCTGCTAAATCTGAGGCTTTCCTTCCAATTTCAAGCTGCAAAGCACTTGCTGAATTGCAGGGAAAGTCCGGGAGGCATTTGCTCTGCTGGCACACTTTCTCCTTCCTAGACAGAGTGGAAAAGCTTTTCCCTGCCGTGTAGGCGACAAGAGACGCATTAGACGGGCATCCGGAGCTGTCCAAAGGTAAGCGCCTGTTCCCGGCCTCTTTCGGCACAAGCCCCCGCTCCGGAGCGCACCGCGGCCGGCCGGAGGCTCTCTGCCGGCGAAGGTGCCTCGTCTCCGGCAAGGAAGCCTCAGCCGCTTCTCCTGCACACGGAGAGCGTGCTAGCTGCTGAAACGTGAAGAAAGAAGCTGCAGAACACTGGCACTGAGCGTGCAGCTTTCCAGCGGAGAGAAAAAGCTACTTGAACACTCTGCAAGCCTTTCCACTCCCAAAAACATGCACATGGAAGGAGCTGCTGCAAAAGCGATGCTGTGCTCGCTGCTGCTCCTCCTGAAGCTCTGGCTGCTAAATCTGAGGCTTTCCTTCCAATTTCAAGCTGCAAAGCACTTGCTGAATTGCAGGGAAAGTCCGGGAGGCATTTGCTGTGCTGGCACACTTTCTCCTTCCTAGACAGAGTGGAAAAGCTTTTCCCTGCCGTGTAGGCGACAAGAGACGCATTAGACGGGCATCCGGAGCTGTCCGAAGGTAAGCGCCTGTTCCCGGCCTCTTTCGGCACAAGCCCCCGCTCCGGAGCGCACCGCGGCCGGCCGGAGGCTCTCTGCCGGCGAAGGTGCCTCGTCTCCGGCAAGGAAGCCTCAGCCGCTTCTCCTGCACACGGAGAGCGTGCTAGCTGCTGAAACGTGAAGAAAGAAGCCGCAGAACACTGGCACTGAGCGTGCAGCTTTCCAGCGGAGAGAAAAAGCTACTTGAACACTCTGCAAGCCTTTCCACTCCCAAAAACATGCACATGAAGGAGCTGCTGCAAAAGCGATGCTGTGCTCGCTGCTGCTCCTCCTGAAGCTCTGGCTGCTAAATCTGAGGCTTTCCTTCCAATTTCAAGCTGCAAAGCACTTGCTGAATTGCAGGGAAAGTCCGGGAGGCATTTGCTGTGCTGGCACACTTTCTCCTTCCTAGACAGAGTGGAAAAGCTTTTCCCTGCCGTGTAGGCGACAAGAGACGCATTAGACGGGCATCCGGAGCTGTCCGAAGGTAAGCGCCTGTTCCCGGCCTCTTTCGGCACAAGCCCCCGCTCCGGAGCGCACCGCGGCCGGCCGGAGGCTCTCTGCCGGCGAAGGTGCCTCGTCTCCGGCAAGGAAGCCTCAGCCGCTTCTCCTGCACACGGAGAGCGTGCTAGCTGCTGAAACGTGAAGAAAGAAGCTGCAGAACACTGGCACTGAGCGTGCAGCTTTCCAGCGGAGAGAAAAAGCTACTTGAACACTCTGCAAGCCTTTCCACTCCCAAAAACATGCACATGGAAGGAGCTGCTGCAAAAGCGATGCTGTGCTCGCTGCTGCTCCTCCTGAAGCTCTGGCTGCTAAATCTGAGGCTTTCCTTCCAATTTCAAGCTGCAAAGCACTTGCTGAATTGCAGGGAAAGTCCGGGAGGCATTTGCTGTGCTGGCACACTTTCTCCTTCCTAGACAGAGTGGAAAAGCTTTTCCCTGCCGTGTAGGCGACAAGAGACGCATTAGACGGGCATCCGGAGCTGTCCGAAGGTAAGCGCCTGTTCCCGGCCTCTTTCGGCACAAGCCCCCGCTCCGGAGCGCACCGCGGCCGGCCGGAGGCTCTCTGCCGGCGAAGGTGCCTCGTCTCCGGCAAGGAAGCCTCAGCCGCTTCTCCTGCACACGGAGAGCGTGCTAGCTGCTGAAACGTGAAGAAAGAAGCCGCAGAACACTGGCACTGAGCGTGCAGCTTTCCAGCGGAGAGAAAAAGCTACTTGAACACTCTGCAAGCCTTTCCACTCCCAAAAACATGCACATGGAAGGAGCTGCTGCAAAAGCGATGCTGTGCTCGCTGCTGCTCCTCCTGAAGCTCTGGCTGCTAAATCTGAGGCTTTCCTTCCAATTTCAAGCTGCAAAGCACTTGCTGAATTGCAGGGAAAGTCCGGGAGGCATTTGCTGTGCTGGCACACTTTCTCCTTCCTAGACAGAGTGGAAAAGCTTTTCCCTGCCGTGTAGGCGACAAGAGACGCATTAGACGGGCATCCGGAGCTGTCCGAAGGTAAGCGCCTGTTCCCGGCCTCTTTCGGCACAAGCCCCCGCTCCGGAGCGCACCGCGGCCGGCCGGAGGCTCTCTGCCGGCGAAGGTGCCTCGTCTCCGGCAAGGAAGCCTCAGCCGCTTCTCCTGCACACGGAGAGCGTGCTAGCTGCTGAAACGTGAAGAAAGAAGCTGCAGAACACTGGCACTGAGCGTGCAGCTTTCCAGCGGAGAGAAAAAGCTACTTGAACACTCTGCAAGCCTTTCCACTCCCAAAAACATGCACATGGAAGGAGCTGCTGCAAAAGCGATGCTGTGCTCGCTGCTGCTCCTCCTGAAGCTCTGGCTGCTAAATCTGAGGCTTTCCTTCCAATTTCAAGCTGCAAAGCACTTGCTGAATTGCAGGGAAAGTCCGGGAGGCATTTGCTGTGCTGGCACACTTTCTCCTTCCTAGACAGAGTGGAAAAGCTTTTCCCTGCCGTGTAGGCGACAAGAGACGCATTAGACGGGCATCCGGAGCTGTCCGAAGGTAAGCGCCTGTTCCCGGCCTCTTTCGGCACAAGCCCCCGCTCCGGAGCGCACCGCGGCCGGCCGGAGGCTCTCTGCCGGCGAAGGTGCCTCGTCTCCGGCAAGGAAGCCTCAGCCGCTTCTCCTGCACACGGAGAGCGTGCTAGCTGCTGAAACGTGAAGAAAGAAGCTGCAGAACACTGGCACTGAGCGTGCAGCTTTCCAGCGGAGAGAAAAGCTACTTGAACACTCTGCAAGCCTTTCCACTCCC
Organism: Fringilla coelebs; assembly: GCF_963513975.1. Classification (NCBI taxonomy): domain Eukaryota; kingdom Metazoa; phylum Chordata; class Aves; order Passeriformes; family Fringillidae; genus Fringilla; species Fringilla coelebs. The sequence continues at coordinate 5,079 of NW_028167529.1, forward strand.
AAAAACATGCACATGGAAGGAGCTGCTGCAAAAGCGATGCTGTGCTCGCTGCTGCTGCTCCTGAAGCTCTGGCTGCTAAATCTGAGGCTTTCCTTCCAATTTCAAGCTGCAAAGCACTTGCTGAATTGCAGGGAAAGTCCGGGAGGCATTTGCTCTGCTGGCACACTTTCTCCTTCCTAGACAGAGTGGAAAAGCTTTTCCCTGCCGTGTAGGCGACAAGAGACGCATTAGACGGGCATCCGGAGCTGTCCGAAGGTAAGCGCCTGTTCCCGGCCTCTTTCGGCACAAGCCCCCGCTCCGGAGCGCACCGCGGCCGGCCGGAGGCTCTCTGCCGGCGAAGGTGCCTCGTCTCCGGCAAGGAAGCCTCAGCCGCTTCTCCTGCACACGGAGAGCGTGCTAGCTGCTGAAACGTGAAGAAAGAAGCTGCAGAACACTGGCACTGAGCGTGCAGCTTTCCAGCGGAGAGAAAAAGCTACTTGAACACTCTGCAAGCCTTTCCACTCCCAAAAACATGCACATGGAAGGAGCTGCTGCAAAAGCGATGCTGTGCTCGCTGCTGCTCCTCCTGAAGCTCTGGCTGCTAAATCTGAGGCTTTCCTTCCAATTTCAAGCTGCAAAGCACTTGCTGAATTGCAGGGAAAGTCCGGGAGGCATTTGCTGTGCTGGCACACTTTCTCCTTCCTAGACAGAGTGGAAAAGCTTTTCCCTGCCGTGTAGGCGACAAGAGACGCATTAGACGGGCATCCGGAGCTGTCCGAAGGTAAGCGCCTGTTCCCGGCCTCTTTCGGCACAAGCCCCCGCTCCGGAGCGCACCGCGGCCGGCCGGAGGCTCTCTGCCGGCGAAGGTGCCTCGTCTCCGGCAAGGAAGCCTCAGCCGCTTCTCCTGCACACGGAGAGCGTGCTAGCTGCTGAAACGTGAAGAAAGAAGCTGCAGAACACTGGCACTGAGCGTGCAGCTTTCCAGCGGAGAGAAAAAGCTACTTGAACACTCTGCAAGCCTTTCCACTCCCAAAAACATGCACATGGAAGGAGCTGCTGCAAAAGCGATGCTGTGCTCGCTGCTGCTCCTCCTGAAGCTCTGGCTGCTAAATCTGAGGCTTTCCTTCCAATTTCAAGCTGCAAAGCACTTGCTGAATTGCAGGGAAAGTCCGGGAGGCATTTGCTGTGCTGGCACACTTTCTCCTTCCTAGACAGAGTGGAAAAGCTTTTCCCTGCCGTGTAGGCGACAAGAGACGCATTAGACGGGCATCCGGAGCTGTCCGAAGGTAAGCGCCTGTTCCCGGCCTCTTTCGGCACAAGCCCCCGCTCCGGAGCGCACCGCGGCCGGCCGGAGGCTCTCTGCCGGCGAAGGTGCCTCGTCTCCGGCAAGGAAGCCTCAGCCGCTTCTCCTGCACACGGAGAGCGTGCTAGCTGCTGAAACGTGAAGAAAGAAGCTGCAGAACACTGGCACTGAGCGTGCAGCTTTCCAGCGGAGAGAAAAAGCTACTTGAACACTCTGCAAGCCTTTCCACTCCCAAAAACATGCACATGGAAGGAGCTGCTGCAAAAGCGATGCTGTGCTCGCTGCTGCTCCTCCTGAAGCTCTGGCTGCTAAATCTGAGGCTTTCCTTCCAATTTCAAGCTGCAAAGCACTTGCTGAATTGCAGGGAAAGTCCGGGAGGCATTTGCTGTGCTGGCACACTTTCTCCTTCCTAGACAGAGTGGAAAAGCTTTTCCCTGCCGTGTAGGCGACAAGAGACGCATTAGACGGGCATCCGGAGCTGTCCGAAGGTAAGCGCCTGTTCCCGGCCTCTTTCGGCACAAGCCCCCGCTCCGGAGCGCACCGCGGCCGGCCGGAGGCTCTCTGCCGGCGAAGGTGCCTCGTCTCCGGCAAGGAAGCCTCAGCCGCTTCTCCTGCACACGGAGAGCGTGCTAGCTGCTGAAACGTGAAGAAAGAAGCTGCAGAACACTGGCACTGAGCGTGCAGCTTTCCAGCGGAGAGAAAAAGCTACTTGAACACTCTGCAAGCCTTTCCACTCCCAAAAACATGCACATGGAAGGAGCTGCTGCAAAAGCGATGCTGTGCTCGCTGCTGCTCCTCCTGAAGCTCTGGCTGCTAAATCTGAGGCTTTCCTTCCAATTTCAAGCTGCAAAGCACTTGCTGAATTGCAGGGAAAGTCCGGGAGGCATTTGCTCTGCTGGCACACTTTCTCCTTCCTAGACAGAGTGGAAAAGCTTTTCCCTGCCGTGTAGGCGACAAGAGACGCATTAGACGGGCATCCGGAGCTGTCCGAAGGTAAGCGCCTGTTCCCGGCCTCTTTCGGCACAAGCCCCCGCTCCGGAGCGCACCGCGGCCGGCCGGAGGCTCTCTGCCGGCGAAGGTGCCTCGTCTCCGGCAAGGAAGCCTCAGCCGCTTCTCCTGCACACGGAGAGCGTGCTAGCTGCTGAAACGTGAAGAAAGAAGCTGCAGAACACTGGCACTGAGCGTGCAGCTTTCCAGCGGAGAGAAAAAGCTACTTGAACACTCTGCAAGCCTTTCCACTCCCAAAAACATGCACATGGAAGGAGCTGCTGCAAAAGCGATGCTGTGCTCGCTGCTGCTCCTCCTGAAGCTCTGGCTGCTAAATCTGAGGCTTTCCTTCCAATTTCAAGCTGCAAAGCACTTGCTGAATTGCAGGGAAAGTCCGGGAGGCATTTGCTGTGCTGGCACACTTTCTCCTTCCTAGACAGAGTGGAAAAGCTTTTCCCTGCCGTGTAGGCGACAAGAGACGCATTAGACGGGCATCCGGAGCTGTCCGAAGGTAAGCGCCTGTTCCCGGCCTCTTTCGGCACAAGCCCCCGCTCCGGAGCGCACCGCGGCCGGCCGGAGGCTCTCTGCCGGCGAAGGTGCCTCGTCTCCGGCAAGGAAGCCTCAGCCGCTTCTCCTGCACACGGAGAGCGTGCTAGCTGCTGAAACGTGAAGAAAGAAGCCGCAGAACACTGGCACTGAGCGTGCAGCTTTCCAGCGGAGAGAAAAAGCTACTTGAACACTCTGCAAGCCTTTCCACTCCCAAAAACATGCACATGGAAGGAGCTGCTGCAAAAGCGATGCTGTGCTCGCTGCTGCTCCTCCTGAAGCTCTGGCTGCTAAATCTGAGGCTTTCCTTCCAATTTCAAGCTGCAAAGCACTTGCTGAATTGCAGGGAAAGTCCGGGAGGCATTTGCTGTGCTGGCACACTTTCTCCTTCCTAGACAGAGTGGAAAAGCTTTTCCCTGCCGTGTAGGCGACAAGAGACGCATTAGACGGGCATCCGGAGCTGTCCGAAGGTAAGCGCCTGTTCCCGGCCTCTTTCGGCACAAGCCCCCGCTCCGGAGCGCACCGCGGCCGGCCGGAGGCTCTCTGCCGGCGAAGGTGCCTCGTCTCCGGCAAGGAAGCCTCAGCCGCTTCTCCTGCACACGGAGAGCGTGCTAGCTGCTGAAACGTGAAGAAAGAAGCCGCAGAACACTGGCACTGAGCGTGCAGCTTTCCAGCGGAGAGAAAAAGCTACTTGAACACTCTGCAAGCCTTTCCACTCCCAAAAACATGCACATGGAAGGAGCTGCTGCAAAAGCGATGCTGTGCTCGCTGCTGCTCCTCCTGAAGCTCTGGCTGCTAAATCTGAGGCTTTCCTTCCAATTTCAAGCTGCAAAGCACTTGCTGAATTGCAGGGAAAGTCCGGGAGGCATTTGCTGTGCTGGCACACTTTCTCCTTCCTAGACAGAGTGGAAAAGCTTTTCCCTGCCGTGTAGGCGACAAGAGACGCATTAGACGGGCATCCGGAGCTGTCCGAAGGTAAGCGCCTGTTCCCGGCCTCTTTCGGCACAAGCCCCCGCTCCGGAGCGCACCGCGGCCGGCCGGAGGCTCTCTGCCGGCGAAGGTGCCTCGTCTCCGGCAAGGAAGCCTCAGCCGCTTCTCCTGCACACGGAGAGCGTGCTAGCTGCTGAAACGTGAAGAAAGAAGCCGCAGAACACTGGCACTGAGCGTGCAGCTTTCCAGCGGAGAGAAAAAGCTACTTGAACACTCTGCAAGCCTTTCCACTCCCAAAAACATGCACATGGAAGGAGCTGCTGCAAAAGCGATGCTGTGCTCGCTGCTGCTCCTCCTGAAGCTCTGGCTGCTAAATCTGAGGCTTTCCTTCCAATTTCAAGCTGCAAAGCACTTGCTGAATTGCAGGGAAAGTCCGGGAGGCATTTGCTGTGCTGGCACACTTTCTCCTTCCTAGACAGAGTGGAAAAGCTTTTCCCTGCCGTGTAGGCGACAAGAGACGCATTAGACGGGCATCCGGAGCTGTCCGAAGGTAAGCGCCTGTTCCCGGCCTCTTTCGGCACAAGCCCCCGCTCCGGAGCGCACCGCGGCCGGCCGGAGGCTCTCTGCCGGCGAAGGTGCCGCTTCTCCGGCAAGGAAGCCTCAGCCGCTTCTCCTGCACACGGAGAGCGTGCTAGCTGCTGAAACGTGAAGAAAGAAGCTGCAGAACACTGGCACTGAGCGTGCAGCTTTCCAGCGGAGAGAAAAAGCTACTTGAACACTCTGCAAGCCTTTCCACTCCCAAAAACATGCACATGGAAGGAGCTGCTGCAAAAGCGATGCTGTGCTCGCTGCTGCTGCTCCTGAAGCTCTGGCTGCTAAATCTGAGGCTTTCCTTCCAATTTCAAGCTGCAAAGCACTTGCTGAATTGCAGGGAAAGTCCGGGAGGCATTTGCTGTGCTGGCACACTTTCTCCTTCCTAGACAGAGTGGAAAAGCTTTTCCCTGCCGTGTAGGCGACAAGAGACGCATTAGACGGGCATCCGGAGCTGTCCGAAGGTAAGCGCCTGTTCCCGGCCTCTTTCGGCACAAGCCCCCGCTCCGGAGCGCACCGCGGCCGGCCGGAGGCTCTCTGCCGGCGAAGGTGCCTCGTCTCCGGCAAGGAAGCCTCAGCCGCTTCTCCTGCACACGGAGAGCGTGCTAGCTGCTGAAACGTGAAGAAAGAAGCTGCAGAACACTGGCACTGAGCGTGCAGCTTTCCAGCGGAGAGAAAAAGCTACTTGAACACTCTGCAAGCCTTTCCACTCCCAAAAACATGCACATGGAAGGAGCTGCTGCAAAAGCGATGCTGTGCTCGCTGCTGCTCCTCCTGAAGCTCTGGCTGCTAAATCTGAGGCTTTCCTTCCAATTTCAAGCTGCAAAGCACTTGCTGAATTGCAGGGAAAGTCCGGGAGGCATTTGCTGTGCTGGCACACTTTCTCCTTCCTAGACAGAGTGGAAAAGCTTTTCCCTGCCGTGTAGGCGACAAGAGACGCATTAGACGGGCATCCGGAGCTGTCCGAAGGTAAGCGCCTGTTCCCGGCCTCTTTCGGCACAAGCCCCCGCTCCGGAGCGCACCGCGGCCGGCCGGAGGCTCTCTGCCGGCGAAGGTGCCTCGTCTCCGGCAAGGAAGCCTCAGCCGCTTCTCCTGCACACGGAGAGCGTGCTAGCTGCTGAAACGTGAAGAAAGAAGCTGCAGAACACTGGCACTGAGCGTGCAGCTTTCCAGCGGAGAGAAAAAGCTACTTGAACACTCTGCAAGCCTTTCCACTCCCAAAAACATGCACATGGAAGGAGCTGCTGCAAAAGCGATGCTGTGCTCGCTGCTGCTCCTCCTGAAGCTCTGGCTGCTAAATCTGAGGCTTTCCTTCCAATTTCAAGCTGCAAAGCACTTGCTGAATTGCAGGGAAAGTCCGGGAGGCATTTGCTCTGCTGGCACACTTTCTCCTTCCTAGACAGAGTGGAAAAGCTTTTCCCTGCCGTGTAGGCGACAAGAGACGCATTAGACGGGCATCCGGAGCTGTCCGAGGGTAAGCGCCTGTTCCCGGCCTCTTTCGGCACAAGCCCCCGCTCCGGAGCGCACCGCGGCCGGCCGGAGGCTCTCTGCCGGCGAAGGTGCCGCTTCTCCGGCAAGGAAGCCTCAGCCGCTTCTCCTGCACACGGAGAGCGTGCTAGCTGCTGAAACGTGAAGAAAGAAGCTGCAGAACACTGGCACTGAGCGTGCAGCTTTCCAGCGGAGAGAAAAAGCTACTTGAACACTCTGCAAGCCTTTCCACTCCCAAAAACATGCACATGGAAGGAGCTGCTGCAAAAGCGATGCTGTGCTCGCTGCTGCTCCTCCTGAAGCTCTGGCTGCTAAATCTGAGGCTTTCCTTCCAATTTCAAGCTGCAAAGCACTTGCTGAATTGCAGGGAAAGTCCGGGAGGCATTTGCTGTGCTGGCACACTTTCTCCTTCCTAGACAGAGTGGAAAAGCTTTTCCCTGCCGTGTAGGCGACAAGAGACGCATTAGACGGGCATCCGGAGCTGTCCGAAGGTAAGCGCCTGTTCCCGGCCTCTTTCGGCACAAGCCCCCGCTCCGGAGCGCACCGCGGCCGGCCGGAGGCTCTCTGCCGGCGAAGGTGCCTCGTCTCCGGCAAGGAAGCCTCAGCCGCTTCTCCTGCACACGGAGAGCGTGCTAGCTGCTGAAACGTGAAGAAAGAAGCTGCAGAACACTGGCACTGAGCGTGCAGCTTTCCAGCGGAGAGAAAAAGCTACTTGAACACTCTGCAAGCCTTTCCACTCCCAAAAACATGCACATGGAAGGAGCTGCTGCAAAAGCGATGCTGTGCTCGCTGCTGCTCCTCCTGAAGCTCTGGCTGCTAAATCTGAGGCTTTCCTTCCAATTTCAAGCTGCAAAGCACTTGCTGAATTGCAGGGAAAGTCCGGGAGGCATTTGCTGTGCTGGCACACTTTCTCCTTCCTAGACAGAGTGGAAAAGCTTTTCCCTGCCGTGTAGGCGACAAGAGACGCATTAGACGGGCATCCGGAGCTGTCCGAAGGTAAGCGCCTGTTCCCGGCCTCTTTCGGCACAAGCCCCCGCTCCGGAGCGCACCGCGGCCGGCCGGAGGCTCTCTGCCGGCGAAGGTGCCTCGTCTCCGGCAAGGAAGCCTCAGCCGCTTCTCCTGCACACGGAGAGCGTGCTAGCTGCTGAAACGTGAAGAAAGAAGCTGCAGAACACTGGCACTGAGCGTGCAGCTTTCCAGCGGAGAGAAAAAGCTACTTGAACACTCTGCAAGCCTTTCCACTCCCAAAAACATGCACATGGAAGGAGCTGCTGCAAAAGCGATGCTGTGCTCGCTGCTGCTCCTCCTGAAGCTCTGGCTGCTAAATCTGAGGCTTTCCTTCCAATTTCAAGCTGCAAAGCACTTGCTGAATTGCAGGGAAAGTCCGGGAGGCATTTGCTGTGCTGGCACACTTTCTCCTTCCTAGACAGAGTGGAAAAGCTTTTCCCTGCCGTGTAGGCGACAAGAGACGCATTAGACGGGCATCCGGAGCTGTCCGAAGGTAAGCGCCTGTTCCCGGCCTCTTTCGGCACAAGCCCCCGCTCCGGAGCGCACCGCGGCCGGCCGGAGGCTCTCTGCCGGCGAAGGTGCCGCTTCTCCGGCAAGGAAGCCTCAGCCGCTTCTCCTGCACACGGAGAGCGTGCTAGCTGCTGAAACGTGAAGAAAGAAGCTGCAGAACACTGGCACTGAGCGTGCAGCTTTCCAGCGGAGAGAAAAAGCTACTTGAACACTCTGCAAGCCTTTCCACTCCCAAAAACATGCACATGGAAGGAGCTGCTGCAAAAGCGATGCTGTGCTCGCTGCTGCTCCTCCTGAAGCTCTGGCTGCTAAATCTGAGGCTTTCCTTCCAATTTCAAGCTGCAAAGCACTTGCTGAATTGCAGGGAAAGTCCGGGAGGCATTTGCTGTGCTGGCACACTTTCTCCTTCCTAGACAGAGTGGAAAAGCTTTTTCCTGCCGTGTAGGCGACAAGAGACGCATTAGACGGGCATCCGGAGCTGTCCGAAGGTAAGCGCCTGTTCCCGGCCTCTTTCGGCACAAGCCCCCGCTCCGGAGCGCACCGCGGCCGGCCGGAGGCTCTCTGCCGGCGAAGGTGCCTCGTCTCCGGCAAGGAAGCCTCAGCCGCTTCTCCTGCACACGGAGAGCGTGCTAGCTGCTGAAACGTGAAGAAAGAAGCTGCAGAACACTGGCACTGAGCGTGCAGCTTTCCAGCGGAGAGAAAAAGCTACTTGAACACTCTGCAAGCCTTTCCACTCCCAAAAACATGCACATGGAAGGAGCTGCTGCAAAAGCGATGCTGTGCTCGCTGCTGCTCCTCCTGAAGCTCTGGCTGCTAAATCTGAGGCTTTCCTTCCAATTTCAAGCTGCAAAGCACTTGCTGAATTGCAGGGAAAGTCCGGGAGGCATTTGCTGTGCTGGCACACTTTCTCCTTCCTAGACAGAGTGGAAAAGCTTTTCCCTGCCGTGTAGGCGACAAGAGACGCATTAGACGGGCATCCGGAGCTGTCCGAAGGTAAGCGCCTGTTCCCGGCCTCTTTCGGCACAAGCCCCCGCTCCGGAGCGCACCGCGGCCGGCCGGAGGCTCTCTGCCGGCGAAGGTGCCTCGTCTCCGGCAAGGAAGCCTCAGCCGCTTCTCCTGCACACGGAGAGCGTGCTAGCTGCTGAAACGTGAAGAAAGAAGCTGCAGAACACTGGCACTGAGCGTGCAGCTTTCCAGCGGAGAGAAAAAGCTACTTGAACACTCTGCAAGCCTTTCCACTCCCAAAAACATGCACATGGAAGGAGCTGCTGCAAAAGCGATGCTGTGCTCGCTGCTGCTCCTCCTGAAGCTCTGGCTGCTAAATCTGAGGCTTTCCTTCCAATTTCAAGCTGCAAAGCACTTGCTGAATTGCAGGGAAAGTCCGGGAGGCATTTGCTCTGCTGGCACACTTTCTCCTTCCTAGACAGAGTGGAAAAGCTTTTCCCTGCCGTGTAGGCGACAAGAGACGCATTAGACGGGCATCCGGAGCTGTCCGAAGGTAAGCGCCTGTTGCCGGCCTCTTTCGGCACAAGCCCCCGCTCCGGAGCGCACCGCGGCCGGCCGGAGGCTCTCTGCCGGCGAAGGTGCCGCTTCTCCGGCAAGGAAGCCTCAGCCGCTTCTCCTGCACACGGAGAGCGTGCTAGCTGCTGAAACGTGAAGAAAGAAGCTGCAGAACACTGGCACTGAGCGTGCAGCTTTCCAGCGGAGAGAAAAAGCTACTTGAACACTCTGCAAGCCTTTCCACTCCCAAAAACATGCACATGGAAGGAGCTGCTGCAAAAGCGATGCTGTGCTCGCTGCTGCTGCTCCTGAAGCTCTGGCTGCTAAATCTGAGGCTTTCCTTCCAATTTCAAGCTGCAAAGCACTTGCTGAATTGCAGGGAAAGTCCGGGAGGCATTTGCTGTGCTGGCACACTTTCTCCTTCCTAGACAGAGTGGAAAAGCTTTTCCCTGCCGTGTAGGCGACAAGAGACGCATTAGACGGGCATCCGGAGCTGTCCGAAGGTAAGCGCCTGTTCCCGGCCTCTTTCGGCACAAGCCCCCGCTCCGGAGCGCACCGCGGCCGGCCGGAGGCTCTCTGCCGGCGAAGGTGCCGCTTCTCCGGCAAGGAAGCCTCAGCCGCTTCTCCTGCACACGGAGAGCGTGCTAGCTGCTGAAACGTGAAGAAAGAAGCTGCAGAACACTGGCACTGAGCGTGCAGCTTTCCAGCGGAGAGAAAAAGCTACTTGAACACTCTGCAAGCCTTTCCACTCCCAAAAACATGCACATGGAAGGAGCTGCTGCAAAAGCGATGCTGTGCTCGCTGCTGCTCCTCCTGAAGCTCTGGCTGCTAAATCTGAGGCTTTCCTTCCAATTTCAAGCTGCAAAGCACTTGCTGAATTGCAGGGAAAGTCCGGGAGGCATTTGCTGTGCTGGCACACTTTCTCCTTCCTAGACAGAGTGGAAAAGCTTTTCCCTGCCGTGTAGGCGACAAGAGACGCATTAGACGGGCATCCGGAGCTGTCCGAAGGTAAGCGCCTGTTCCCGGCCTCTTTCGGCACAAGCCCCCGCTCCGGAGCGCACCGCGGCCGGCCGGAGGCTCTCTGCCGGCGAAGGTGCCGCTTCTCCGGCAAGGAAGCCTCAGCCGCTTCTCCTGCACACGGAGAGCGTGCTAGCTGCTGAAACGTGAAGAAAGAAGCTGCAGAACACTGGCACTGAGCGTGCAGCTTTCCAGCGGAGAGAAAAAGCTACTTGAACACTCTGCAAGCCTTTCCACTCCCAAAAACATGCACATGGAAGGAGCTGCTGCAAAAGCGATGCTGTGCTCGCTGCTGCTCCTCCTGAAGCTCTGGCTGCTAAATCTGAGGCTTTCCTTCCAATTTCAAGCTGCAAAGCACTTGCTGAATTGCAGGGAAAGTCCGGGAGGCATTTGCTGTGCTGGCACACTTTCTCCTTCCTAGACAGAGTGGAAAAGCTTTTCCCTGCCGTGTAGGCGACAAGAGACGCATTAGACGGGCATCCGGAGCTGTCCGAAGGTAAGCGCCTGTTCCCGGCCTCTTTCGGCACAAGCCCCCGCTCCGGAGCGCACCGCGGCCGGCCGGAGGCTCTCTGCCGGCGAAGGTGCCGCTTCTCCGGCAAGGAAGCCTCAGCCGCTTCTCCTGCACACGGAGAGCGTGCTAGCTGCTGAAACGTGAAGAAAGAAGCTGCAGAACACTGGCACTGAGCGTGCAGCTTTCCAGCGGAGAGAAAAAGCTACTTGAACACTCTGCAAGCCTTTCCACTCCCAAAAACATGCACATGGAAGGAGCTGCTGCAAAAGCGATGCTGTGCTCGCTGCTGCTCCTCCTGAAGCTCTGGCTGCTAAATCTGAGGCTTTCCTTCCAATTTCAAGCTGCAAAGCACTTGCTGAATTGCAGGGAAAGTCCGGGAGGCATTTGCTCTGCTGGCACACTTTCTCCTTCCTAGACAGAGTGGAAAAGCTTTTCCCTGCCGTGTAGGCGACAAGAGACGCATTAGACGGGCATCCGGAGCTGTCCGAAGGTAAGCGCCTGTTCCCGGCCTCTTTCGGCACAAGCCCCCGCTCCGGAGCGCACCGCGGCCGGCCGGAGGCTCTCTGCCGGCGAAGGTGCCTCGTCTCCGGCAAGGAAGCCTCAGCCGCTTCTCCTGCACACGGAGAGCGTGCTAGCTGCTGAAACGTGAAGAAAGAAGCTGCAGAACACTGGCACTGAGCGTGCAGCTTTCCAGCGGAGAGAAAAAGCTACTTGAACACTCTGCAAGCCTTTCCACTCCCAAAAACATGCACATGGAAGGAGCTGCTGCAAAAGCGATGCTGTGCTCGCTGCTGCTCCTCCTGAAGCTCTGGCTGCTAAATCTGAGGCTTTCCTTCCAATTTCAAGCTGCAAAGCACTTGCTGAATTGCAGGGAAAGTCCGGGAGGCATTTGCTCTGCTGGCACACTTTCTCCTTCCTAGACAGAGTGGAAAAGCTTTTCCCTGCCGTGTAGGCGACAAGAGACGCATTAGACGGGCATCCGGAGCTGTCCGAAGGTAAGCGCCTGTTCCCGGCCTCTTTCGGCACAAGCCCCCGCTCCGGAGCGCACCGCGGCCGGCCGGAGGCTCTCTGCCGGCGAAGGTGCCGCTTCTCCGGCAAGGAAGCCTCAGCCGCTTCTCCTGCACACGGAGAGCGTGCTAGCTGCTGAAACGTGAAGAAAGAAGCTGCAGAACACTGGCACTGAGCGTGCAGCTTTCCAGCGGAGAGAAAAAGCTACTTGAACACTCTGCAAGCCGTTCCACTCCCAAAAACATGCACATGGAAGGAGCTGCTGCAAAAGCGATGCTGTGCTCGCTGCTGCTCCTCCTGAAGCTCTGACTGCTAAATCTGAGGCTTTCCTTCCAATTTCAAGCTGCAAAGCACTTGCTGAATTGCAGGGAAAGTCCGGGAGGCATTTGCTGTGCTGGCACACTTTCTCCTTCCTAGACAGAGTGGAAAAGCTTTTCCCTGCCGTGTAGGCGACAAGAGACGCATTAGACGGGCATCCGGAGCTGTCCGAAGGTAAGCGCCTGTTCCCGGCCTCTTTCGGCACAAGCCCCCGCTCCGGAGCGCACCGCGGCCGGCCGGAGGCTCTCTGCCGGCGAAGGTGCCTCGTCTCCGGCAAGGAAGCCTCAGCCGCTTCTCCTGCACACGGAGAGCGTGCTAGCTGCTGAAACGTGAAGAAAGAAGCTGCAGAACACTGGCACTGAGCGTGCAGCTTTCCAGCGGAGAGAAAAAGCTACTTGAACACTCTGCAAGCCTTTCCACTCCCAAAAACATGCACATGGAAGGAGCTGCTGCAAAAGCGATGCTGTGCTCGCTGCTGCTCCTCCTGAAGCTCTGGCTGCTAAATCTGAGGCTTTCCTTCCAATTTCAAGCTGCAAAGCACTTGCTGAATTGCAGGGAAAGTCCGGGAGGCATTTGCTCTGCTGGCACACTTTCTCCTTCCTAGACAGAGTGGAAAAGCTTTTCCCTGCCGTGTAGGCGACAAGAGACGCATTAGACGGGCATCCGGAGCTGTCCGAAGGTAAGCGCCTGTTCCCGGCCTCTTTCGGCACAAGCCCCCGCTCCGGAGCGCACCGCGGCCGGCCGGAGGCTCTCTGCCGGCGAAGGTGCCTCGTCTCCGGCAAGGAAGCCTCAGCCGCTTCTCCTGCACACGGAGAGCGTGCTAGCTGCTGAAACGTGAAGAAAGAAGCTGCAGAACACTGGCACTGAGCGTGCAGCTTTCCAGCGGAGAGAAAAAGCTACTTGAACACTCTGCAAGCCTTTCCACTCCCAAAAACATGCACATGGAAGGAGCTGCTGCAAAAGCGATCCTGTGCTCGCTGCTGCTCCTCCTGAAGCTCTGGCTGCTAAATCGGAGGCTTTCCTTCCAATTTCAAGCTGCAAAGAACTTGCTGAATTGCAGGGAAAGTCCGGGAGGCATTTGCTGTGCTGGCACACTTTCTCCTTCCTAGACAGAGTGGAAAAGCTTTTCCCTGCCGTGTAGGCGACAAGAGACGCATTAGACGGGCATCCGGAGCTGTCCGAAGGTAAGCGCCTGTTCCCGGCCTCTTTCGGCACAAGCCCCCGCTCCGGAGCGCACCGCGGCCGGCCGGAGGCTCTCTGCCGGCGAAGGTGCCTCGTCTCCGGCAAGGAAGCCTCAGCCGCTTCTCCTGCACACGGAGAGCGTGCTAGCTGCTGAAACGTGAAGAAAGAAGCTGCAGAACACTGGCACTGAGCGTGCAGCTTTCCAGCGGAGAGAAAAAGCTACTTGAACACTCTGCAAGCCTTTCCACTCCCAAAAACATGCACATGGAAGGAGCTGCTGCAAAAGCGATGCTGTGCTCGCTGCTGCTCCTCCTGAAGCTCTGGCTGCTAAATCTGAGGCTTTCCTTCCAATTTCAAGCTGCAAAGCACTTGCTGAATTGCAGGGAAAGTCCGGGAGGCATTTGCTGTGCTGGCACACTTTCTCCTTCCTAGACAGAGTGGAAAAGCTTTTCCCTGCCGTGTAGGCGACAAGAGACGCATTAGACGGGCATCCGGAGCTGTCCGAAGGTAAGCGCCTGTTGCCGGCCTCTTTCGGCACAAGCCCCCGCTCCGGAGCGCACCGCGGCCGGCCGGAGGCTCTCTGCCGGCGAAGGTGCCGCTTCTCCGGCAAGGAAGCCTCAGCCGCTTCTCCTGCACACGGAGAGCGTGCTAGCTGCTGAAACGTGAAGAAAGAAGCTGCAGAACACTGGCACTGAGCGTGCAGCTTTCCAGCGGAGAGAAAAAGCTACTTGAACACTCTGCAAGCCTTTCCACTCCCAAAAACATGCACATGGAAGGAGCTGCTGCAAAAGCGATGCTGTGCTCGCTGCTGCTGCTCCTGAAGCTCTGGCTGCTAAATCGGAGGCTTTCCTTCCAATTTCAAGCTGCAAAGCACTTGCTGAATTGCAGGGAAAGTCCGGGAGGCATTTGCTGTGCTGGCACACTTTCTCCTTCCTAGACAGAGTGGAAAAGCTTTTCCCTGCCGTGTAGGCGACAAGAGACGCATTAGACGGGCATCCGGAGCTGTCCGAAGGTAAGCGCCTGTTCCCGGCCTCTTTCGGCACAAGCCCCCGCTCCGGAGCGCACCGCGGCCGGCCGGAGGCTCTCTGCCGGCGAAGGTGCCTCGTCTCCGGCAAGGAAGCCTCAGCCGCTTCTCCTGCACACGGAGAGCGTGCTAGCTGCTGAAACGTGAAGAAAGAAGCTGCAGAACACTGGCACTGAGCGTGCAGCTTTCCAGCGGAGAGAAAAAGCTACTTGAACACTCTGCAAGCCTTTCCACTCCCAAAAACATGCACATGGAAGGAGCTGCTGCAAAAGCGATGCTGTGCTCGCTGCTGCTCCTCCTGAAGCTCTGGCTGCTAAATCTGAGGCTTTCCTTCCAATTTCAAGCTGCAAAGCACTTGCTGAATTGCAGGGAAAGTCCGGGAGGCATTTGCTCTGCTGGCACACTTTCTCCTTCCTAGACAGAGTGGAAAAGCTTTTCCCTGCCGTGTAGGCGACAAGAGACGCATTAGACGGGCATCCGGAGCTGTCCGAGGGTAAGCGCCTGTTGCCGGCCTCTTTCGGCACAAGCCCCCGCTCCGGAGCGCACCGCGGCCGGCCGGAGGCTCTCTGCCGGCGAAGGTGCCTCGTCTCCGGCAAGGAAGCCTCAGCCGCTTCTCCTGCACACGGAGAGCGTGCTAGCTGCTGAAACGTGAAGAAAGAAGCTGCAGAACACTGGCACTGAGCGTGCAGCTTTCCAGCGGAGAGAAAAAGCTACTTGAACACTCTGCAAGCCTTTCCACTCCCAAAAACATGCACATGGAAGGAGCTGCTGCAAAAGCGATGCTGTGCTCGCTGCTGCTCCTCCTGAAGCTCTGGCTGCTAAATCTGAGGCTTTCCTTCCAATTTCAAGCTGCAAAGCACTTGCTGAATTGCAGGGAAAGTCCGGGAGGCATTTGCTGTGCTGGCACACTTTCTCCTTCCTAGACAGAGTGGAAAAGCTTTTCCCTGCCGTGTAGGCGACAAGAGACGCATTAGACGGGCATCCGGAGCTGTCCGAAGGTAAGCGCCTGTTCCCGGCCTCTTTCGGCACAAGCCCCCGCTCCGGAGCGCACCGCGGCCGGCCGGAGGCTCTCTGCCGGCGAAGGTGCCTCGTCTCCGGCAAGGAAGCCTCAGCCGCTTCTCCTGCACACGGAGAGCGTGCTAGCTGCTGAAACGTGAAGAAAGAAGCTGCAGAACACTGGCACTGAGCGTGCAGCTTTCCAGCGGAGAGAAAAAGCTACTTGAACACTCTGCAAGCCTTTCCACTCCCAAAAACATGCACATGGAAGGAGCTGCTGCAAAAGCGATGCTGTGCTCGCTGCTGCTCCTCCTGAAGCTCTGGCTGCTAAATCTGAGGCTTTCCTTCCAATTTCAAGCTGCAAAGCACTTGCTGAATTGCAGGGAAAGTCCGGGAGGCATTTGCTGTGCTGGCACACTTTCTCCTTCCTAGACAGAGTGGAAAAGCTTTTCCCTGCCGTGTAGGCGACAAGAGACGCATTAGACGGGCATCCGGAGCTGTCCGAAGGTAAGCGCCTGTTCCCGGCCTCTTTCGGCACAAGCCCCCGCTCCGGAGCGCACCGCGGCCGGCCGGAGGCTCTCTGCCGGCGAAGGTGCCGCTTCTCCGGCAAGGAAGCCTCAGCCGCTTCTCCTGCACACGGAGAGCGTGCTAGCTGCTGAAACGTGAAGAAAGAAGCTGCAGAACACTGGCACTGAGCGTGCAGCTTTCCAGCGGAGAGAAAAAGCTACTTGAACACTCTGCAAGCCTTTCCACTCCCAAAAACATGCACATGGAAGGAGCTGCTGCAAAAGCGATGCTGTGCTCGCTGCTGCTCCTCCTGAAGCTCTGGCTGCTAAATCTGAGGCTTTCCTTCCAATTTCAAGCTGCAAAGCACTTGCTGAATTGCAGGGAAAGTCCGGGAGGCATTTGCTGTGCTGGCACACTTTCTCCTTCCTAGACAGAGTGGAAAAGCTTTTTCCTGCCGTGTAGGCGACAAGAGACGCATTAGACGGGCATCCGGAGCTGTCCGAAGGTAAGCGCCTGTTCCCGGCCTCTTTCGGCACAAGCCCCCGCTCCGGAGCGCACCGCGGCCGGCCGGAGGCTCTCTGCCGGCGAAGGTGCCTCGTCTCCGGCAAGGAAGCCTCAGCCGCTTCTCCTGCACACGGAGAGCGTGCTAGCTGCTGAAACGTGAAGAAAGAAGCTGCAGAACACTGGCACTGAGCGTGCAGCTTTCCAGCGGAGAGAAAAAGCTACTTGAACACTCTGCAAGCCTTTCCACTCCCAAAAACATGCACATGGAAGGAGCTGCTGCAAAAGCGATGCTGTGCTCGCTACTGCTCCTCCTGAAGCTCTGGCTGCTAAATCTGAGGCTTTCCTTCCAATTTCAAGCTGCAAAGCACTTGCTGAATTGCAGGGAAAGTCCGGGAGGCATTTGCTGTGCTGGCACACTTTCTCCTTCCTAGACAGAGTGGAAAAGCTTTTCCCTGCCGTGTAGGCGACAAGAGACGCATTAGACGGGCATCCGGAGCTGTCCGAAGGTAAGCGCCTGTTCCCGGCCTCTTTCGGCACAAGCCCCCGCTCCGGAGCGCACCGCGGCCGGCCGGAGGCTCTCTGCCGGCGAAGGTGCCTCGTCTCCGGCAAGGAAGCCTCAGCCGCTTCTCCTGCACACGGAGAGCGTGCTAGCTGCTGAAACGTGAAGAAAGAAGCTGCAGAACACTGGCACTGAGCGTGCAGCTTTCCAGCGGAGAGAAAAAGCTACTTGAACACTCTGCAAGCCTTTCCACTCCCAAAAACATGCACATGGAAGGAGCTGCTGCAAAAGCGATGCTGTGCTCGCTGCTGCTCCTCCTGAAGCTCTGGCTGCTAAATCTGAGGCTTTCCTTCCAATTTCAAGCTGCAAAGCACTTGCTGAATTGCAGGGAAAGTCCGGGAGGCATTTGCTGTGCTGGCACACTTTCTCCTTCCTAGACAGAGTGGAAAAGCTTTTCCCTGCCGTGTAGGCGACAAGAGACGCATTAGACGGGCATCCGGAGCTGTCCGAAGGTAAGCGCCTGTTGCCGGCCTCTTTCGGCACAAGCCCCCGCTCCGGAGCGCACCGCGGCCGGCCGGAGGCTCTCTGCCGGCGAAGGTGCCTCGTCTCCGGCAAGGAAGCCTCAGCCGCTTCTCCTGCACACGGAGAGCGTGCTAGCTGCTGAAACGTGAAGAAAGAAGCTGCAGAACACTGGCACTGAGCGTGCAGCTTTCCAGCGGAGAGAAAAAGCTACTTGAACACTCTGCAAGCCTTTCCACTCCCAAAAACATGCACATGGAAGGAGCTGCTGCAAAAGCGATGCTGTGCTCGCTGCTGCTCCTCCTGAAGCTCTGGCTGCTAAATCTGAGGCTTTCCTTCCAATTTCAAGCTGCAAAGCACTTGCTGAATTGCAGGGAAAGTCCGGGAGGCATTTGCTGTGCTGGCACACTTTCTCCTTCCTAGACAGAGTGGAAAAGCTTTTCCCTGCCGTGTAGGCGACAAGAGACGCATTAGACGGGCATCCGGAGCTGTCCGAAGGTAAGCGCCTGTTCCCGGCCTCTTTCGGCACAAGCCCCCGCTCCGGAGCGCACCGCGGCCGGCCGGAGGCTCTCTGCCGGCGAAGGTGCCGCTTCTCCGGCAAGGAAGCCTCAGCCGCTTCTCCTGCACACGGAGAGCGTGCTAGCTGCTGAAACGTGAAGAAAGAAGCTGCAGAACACTGGCACTGAGCGTGCAGCTTTCCAGCGGAGAGAAAAAGCTACTTGAACACTCTGCAAGCCTTTCCACTCCCAAAAACATGCACATGGAAGGAGCTGCTGCAAAAGCGATGCTGTGCTCGCTGCTGCTCCTCCTGAAGCTCTGGCTGCTAAATCTGAGGCTTTCCTTCCAATTTCAAGCTGCAAAGCACTTGCTGAATTGCAGGGAAAGTCCGGGAGGCATTTGCTGTGCTGGCACACTTTCTCCTTCCTAGACAGAGTGGAAAAGCTTTTCCCTGCCGTGTAGGCGACAAGAGACGCATTAGACGGGCATCCGGAGCTGTCCGAAGGTAAGCGCCTGTTGCCGGCCTCTTTCGGCACAAGCCCCCGCTCCGGAGCGCACCGCGGCCGGCCGGAGGCTCTCTGCCGGCGAAGGTGCCGCTTCTCCGGCAAGGAAGCCTCAGCCGCTTCTCCTGCACACGGAGAGCGTGCTAGCTGCTGAAACGTGAAGAAAGAAGCTGCAGAACACTGGCACTGAGCGTGCAGCTTTCCAGCGGAGAGAAAAAGCTACTTGAACACTCTGCAAGCCTTTCCACTCCCAAAAACATGCACATGGAAGGAGCTGCTGCAAAAGCGATGCTGTGCTCGCTGCTGCTCCTCCTGAAGCTCTGGCTGCTAAATCTGAGGCTTTCCTTCCAATTTCAAGCTGCAAAGCACTTGCTGAATTGCAGGGAAAGTCCGGGAGGCATTTGCTGTGCTGGCACACTTTCTCCTTCCTAGACAGAGTGGAAAAGCTTTTCCCTGCCGTGTAGGCGACAAGAGACGCATTAGACGGGCATCCGGAGCTGTCCGAAGGTAAGCGCCTGTTGCCGGCCTCTTTCGGCACAAGCCCCCGCTCCGGAGCGCACCGCGGCCGGCCGGAGGCTCTCTGCCGGCGAAGGTGCCTCGTCTCCGGCAAGGAAGCCTCAGCCGCTTCTCCTGCACACGGAGAGCGTGCTAGCTGCTGAAACGTGAAGAAAGAAGCTGCAGAACACTGGCACTGAGCGTGCAGCTTTCCAGCGGAGAGAAAAAGCTACTTGAACACTCTGCAAGCCTTTCCACTCCCAAAAACATGCACATGGAAGGAGCTGCTGCAAAAGCGATGCTGTGCTCGCTGCTGCTCCTCCTGAAGCTCTGGCTGCTAAATCTGAGGCTTTCCTTCCAATTTCAAGCTGCAAAGCACTTGCTGAATTGCAGGGAAAGTCCGGGAGGCATTTGCTCTGCTGGCACACTTTCTCCTTCCTAGACAGAGTGGAAAAGCTTTTCCCTGCCGTGTAGGCGACAAGAGACGCATTAGACGGGCATCCGGAGCTGTCCGAAGGTAAGCGCCTGTTCCCGGCCTCTTTCGGCACAAGCCCCCGCTCCGGAGCGCACCGCGGCCGGCCGGAGGCTCTCTGCCGGCGAAGGTGCCGCTTCTCCGGCAAGGAAGCCTCAGCCGCTTCTCCTGCACACGGAGAGCGTGCTAGCTGCTGAAACGTGAAGAAAGAAGCTGCAGAACACTGGCACTGAGCGTGCAGCTTTCCAGCGGAGAGAAAAAGCTACTTGAACACTCTGCAAGCCGTTCCACTCCCAAAAACATGCACATGGAAGGAGCTGCTGCAAAAGCGATGCTGTGCTCGCTGCTGCTCCTCCTGAAGCTCTGGCTGCTAAATCGGAGGCTTTCCTTCCAATTTCAAGCTGCAAAGAACTTGCTGAATTGCAGGGAAAGTCCGGGAGGCATTTGCTCTGCTGGCACACTTTCTCCTTCCTAGACAGAGTGGAAAAGCTTTTCCCTGCCGTGTAGGCGACAAGAGACGCATTAGACGGGCATCCGGAGCTGTCCGAAGGTAAGCGCCTGTTCCCGGCCTCTTTCGGCACAAGCCCCCGCTCCGGAGCGCACCGCGGCCGGCCGGAGGCTCTCTGCCGGCGAAGGTGCCTCGTCTCCGGCAAGGAAGCCTCAGCCGCTTCTCCTGCACACGGAGAGCGTGCTAGCTGCTGAAACGTGAAGAAAGAAGCTGCAGAACACTGGCACTGAGCGTGCAGCTTTCCAGCGGAGAGAAAAAGCTACTTGAACACTCTGCAAGCCTTTCCACTCCCAAAAACATGCACATGGAAGGAGCTGCTGCAAAAGCGATGCTGTGCTCGCTGCTGCTGCTCCTGAAGCTCTGGCTGCTAAATCTGAGGCTTTCCTTCCAATTTCAAGCTGCAAAGCACTTGCTGAATTGCAGGGAAAGTCCGGGAGGCATTTGCTGTGCTGGCACACTTTCTCCTTCCTAGACAGAGTGGAAAAGCTTTTCCCTGCCGTGTAGGCGACAAGAGACGCATTAGACGGGCATCCGGAGCTGTCCGAAGGTAAGCGCCTGTTCCCGGCCTCTTTCGGCACAAGCCCCCGCTCCGGAGCGCACCGCGGCCGGCCGGAGGCTCTCTGCCGGCGAAGGTGCCGCTTCTCCGGCAAGGAAGCCTCAGCCGCTTCTCCTGCACACGGAGAGCGTGCTAGCTGCTGAAACGTGAAGAAAGAAGCTGCAGAACACTGGCACTGAGCGTGCAGCTTTCCAGCGGAGAGAAAAAGCTACTTGAACACTCTGCAAGCCTTTCCACTCCCAAAAACATGCACATGGAAGGAGCTGCTGCAAAAGCGATGCTGTGCTCGCTGCTGCTCCTCCTGAAGCTCTGGCTGCTAAATCTGAGGCTTTCCTTCCAATTTCAAGCTGCAAAGCACTTGCTGAATTGCAGGGAAAGTCCGGGAGGCATTTGCTGTGCTGGCACACTTTCTCCTTCCTAGACAGAGTGGAAAAGCTTTTTCCTGCCGTGTAGGCGACAAGAGACGCATTAGACGGGCATCCGGAGCTGTCCGAAGGTAAGCGCCTGTTCCCGGCCTCTTTCGGCACAAGCCCCCGCTCCGGAGCGCACCGCGGCCGGCCGGAGGCTCTCTGCCGGCGAAGGTGCCTCGTCTCCGGCAAGGAAGCCTCAGCCGCTTCTCCTGCACACGGAGAGCGTGCTAGCTGCTGAAACGTGAAGAAAGAAGCTGCAGAACACTGGCACTGAGCGTGCAGCTTTCCAGCGGAGAGAAAAAGCTACTTGAACACTCTGCAAGCCTTTCCACTCCCAAAAACATGCACATGGAAGGAGCTGCTGCAAAAGCGATGCTGTGCTCGCTGCTGCTCCTCCTGAAGCTCTGGCTGCTAAATCTGAGGCTTTCCTTCCAATTTCAAGCTGCAAAGCACTTGCTGAATTGCAGGGAAAGTCCGGGAGGCATTTGCTCTGCTGGCACACTTTCTCCTTCCTAGACAGAGTGGAAAAGCTTTTCCCTGCCGTGTAGGCGACAAGAGACGCATTAGACGGGCATCCGGAGCTGTCCGAAGGTAAGCGCCTGTTCCCGGCCTCTTTCGGCACAAGCCCCCGCTCCGGAGCGCACCGCGGCCGGCCGGAGGCTCTCTGCCGGCGAAGGTGCCGCTTCTCCGGCAAGGAAGCCTCAGCCGCTTCTCCTGCACACGGAGAGCGTGCTAGCTGCTGAAACGTGAAGAAAGAAGCTGCAGAACACTGGCACTGAGCGTGCAGCTTTCCAGCGGAGAGAAAAAGCTACTTGAACACTCTGCAAGCCGTTCCACTCCCAAAAACATGCACATGGAAGGAGCTGCTGCAAAAGCGATGCTGTGCTCGCTGCTGCTCCTCCTGAAGCTCTGGCTGCTAAATCTGAGGCTTTCCTTCCAATTTCAAGCTGCAAAGCACTTGCTGAATTGCAGGGAAAGTCCGGGAGGCATTTGCTGTGCTGGCACACTTTCTCCTTCCTAGACAGAGTGGAAAAGCTTTTCCCTGCCGTGTAGGCGACAAGAGACGCATTAGACGGGCATCCGGAGCTGTCCGAAGGTAAGCGCCTGTTCCCGGCCTCTTTCGGCACAAGCCCCCGCTCCGGAGCGCACCGCGGCCGGCCGGAGGCTCTCTGCCGGCGAAGGTGCCTCGTCTCCGGCAAGGAAGCCTCAGCCGCTTCTCCTGCACACGGAGAGCGTGCTAGCTGCTGAAACGTGAAGAAAGAAGCTGCAGAACACTGGCACTGAGCGTGCAGCTTTCCAGCGGAGAGAAAAAGCTACTTGAACACTCTGCAAGCCTTTCCACTCCCAAAAACATGCACATGGAAGGAGCTGCTGCAAAAGCGATGCTGTGCTCGCTGCTGCTCCTCCTGAAGCTCTGGCTGCTAAATCTGAGGCTTTCCTTCCAATTTCAAGCTGCAAAGCACTTGCTGAATTGCAGAGAAAGTCCGGGAGGCATTTGCTGTGCTGGCACACTTTCTCCTTCCTAGACAGAGTGGAAAAGCTTTTCCCTGCCGTGTAGGCGACAAGAGACGCATTAGACGGGCATCCGGAGCTGTCCGAAGGTAAGCGCCTGTTCCCGGCCTCTTTCGGCACAAGCCCCCGCTCCGGAGCGCACCGCGGCCGGCCGGAGGCTCTCTGCCGGCGAAGGTGCCGCTTCTCCGGCAAGGAAGCCTCAGCCGCTTCTCCTGCACACGGAGAGCGTGCTAGCTGCTGAAACGTGAAGAAAGAAGCTGCAGAACACTGGCACTGAGCGTGCAGCTTTCCAGCGGAGAGAAAAAGCTACTTGAACACTCTGCAAGCCGTTCCACTCCCAAAAACATGCACATGGAAGGAGCTGCTGCAAAAGCGATGCTGTGCTCGCTGCTGCTCCTCCTGAAGCTCTGACTGCTAAATCTGAGGCTTTCCTTCCAATTTCAAGCTGCAAAGCACTTGCTGAATTGCAGGGAAAGTCCGGGAGGCATTTGCTGTGCTGGCACACTTTCTCCTTCCTAGACAGAGTGGAAAAGCTTTTCCCTGCCGTGTAGGCGACAAGAGACGCATTAGACGGGCATCCGGAGCTGTCCGAAGGTAAGCGCCTGTTCCCGGCCTCTTTCGGCACAAGCCCCCGCTCCGGAGCGCACCGCGGCCGGCCGGAGGCTCTCTGCCGGCGAAGGTGCCTCGTCTCCGGCAAGGAAGCCTCAGCCGCTTCTCCTGCACACGGAGAGCGTGCTAGCTGCTGAAACGTGAAGAAAGAAGCTGCAGAACACTGGCACTGAGCGTGCAGCTTTCCAGCGGAGAGAAAAAGCTACTTGAACACTCTGCAAGCCTTTCCACTCCCAAAAACATGCACATGGAAGGAGCTGCTGCAAAAGCGATGCTGTGCTCGCTGCTGCTCCTCCTGAAGCTCTGGCTGCTAAATCTGAGGCTTTCCTTCCAATTTCAAGCTGCAAAGCACTTGCTGAATTGCAGGGAAAGTCCGGGAGGCATTTGCTGTGCTGGCACACTTTCTCCTTCCTAGACAGAGTGGAAAAGCTTTTCCCTGCCGTGTAGGCGACAAGAGACGCATTAGACGGGCATCCGGAGCTGTCCGAAGGTAAGCGCCTGTTCCCGGCCTCTTTCGGCACAAGCCCCCGCTCCGGAGCGCACCGCGGCCGGCCGGAGGCTCTCTGCCGGCGAAGGTGCCTCGTCTCCGGCAAGGAAGCCTCAGCCGCTTCTCCTGCACACGGAGAGCGTGCTAGCTGCTGAAACGTGAAGAAAGAAGCTGCAGAACACTGGCACTGAGCGTGCAGCTTTCCAGCGGAGAGAAAAAGCTACTTGAACACTCTGCAAGCCTTTCCACTCCCAAAAACATGCACATGGAAGGAGCTGCTGCAAAAGCGATGCTGTGCTCGCTGCTGCTCCTCCTGAAGCTCTGGCTGCTAAATCTGAGGCTTTCCTTCCAATTTCAAGCTGCAAAGAACTTGCTGAATTGCAGGGAAAGTCCGGGAGGCATTTGCTGTGCTGGCACACTTTCTCCTTCCTAGACAGAGTGGAAAAGCTTTTCCCTGCCGTGTAGGCGACAAGAGACGCATTAGACGGGCATCCGGAGCTGTCCGAAGGTAAGCGCCTGTTCCCGGCCTCTTTCGGCACAAGCCCCCGCTCCGGAGCGCACCGCGGCCGGCCGGAGGCTCTCTGCCGGCGAAGGTGCCTCGTCTCCGGCAAGGAAGCCTCAGCCGCTTCTCCTGCACACGGAGAGCGTGCTAGCTGCTGAAACGTGAAGAAAGAAGCTGCAGAACACTGGCACTGAGCGTGCAGCTTTCCAGCGGAGAGAAAAAGCTACTTGAACACTCTGCAAGCCTTTCCACTCCCAAAAACATGCACATGGAAGGAGCTGCTGCAAAAGCGATGCTGTGCTCGCTGCTGCTGCTCCTGAAGCTCTGGCTGCTAAATCTGAGGCTTTCCTTCCAATTTCAAGCTGCAAAGCACTTGCTGAATTGCAGGGAAAGTCCGGGAGGCATTTGCTGTGCTGGCACACTTTCTCCTTCCTAGACAGAGTGGAAAAGCTTTTCCCTGCCGTGTAGGCGACAAGAGACGCATTAGACGGGCATCCGGAGCTGTCCGAAGGTAAGCGCCTGTTCCCGGCCTCTTTCGGCACAAGCCCCCGCTCCGGAGCGCACCGCGGCCGGCCGGAGGCTCTCTGCCGGCGAAGGTGCCGCTTCTCCGGCAAGGAAGCCTCAGCCGCTTCTCCTGCACACGGAGAGCGTGCTAGCTGCTGAAACGTGAAGAAAGAAGCTGCAGAACACTGGCACTGAGCGTGCAGCTTTCCAGCGGAGAGAAAAAGCTACTTGAACACTCTGCAAGCCTTTCCACTCCCAAAAACATGCACATGGAAGGAGCTGCTGCAAAAGCGATGCTGTGCTCGCTGCTGCTCCTCCTGAAGCTCTGGCTGCTAAATCTGAGGCTTTCCTTCCAATTTCAAGCTGCAAAGCACTTGCTGAATTGCAGGGAAAGTCCGGGAGGCATTTGCTGTGCTGGCACACTTTCTCCTTCCTAGACAGAGTGGAAAAGCTTTTCCCTGCCGTGTAGGCGACAAGAGACGCATTAGACGGGCATCCGGAGCTGTCCGAAGGTAAGCGCCTGTTCCCGGCCTCTTTCGGCACAAGCCCCCGCTCCGGAGCGCACCGCGGCCGGCCGGAGGCTCTCTGCCGGCGAAGGTGCCTCGTCTCCGGCAAGGAAGCCTCAGCCGCTTCTCCTGCACACGGAGAGCGTGCTAGCTGCTGAAACGTGAAGAAAGAAGCTGCAGAACACTGGCACTGAGCGTGCAGCTTTCCAGCGGAGAGAAAAAGCTACTTGAACACTCTGCAAGCCTTTCCACTCCCAAAAACATGCACATGGAAGGAGCTGCTGCAAAAGCGATGCTGTGCTCGCTGCTGCTGCTCCTGAAGCTCTGGCTGCTAAATCTGAGGCTTTCCTTCCAATTTCAAGCTGCAAAGCACTTGCTGAATTGCAGGGAAAGTCCGGGAGGCATTTGCTGTGCTGGCACACTTTCTCCTTCCTAGACAGAGTGGAAAAGCTTTTCCCTGCCGTGTAGGCGACAAGAGACGCATTAGACGGGCATCCGGAGCTGTCCGAAGGTAAGCGCCTGTTCCCGGCCTCTTTCGGCACAAGCCCCCGCTCCGGAGCGCACCGCGGCCGGCCGGAGGCTCTCTGCCGGCGAAGGTGCCTCGTCTCCGGCAAGGAAGCCTCAGCCGCTTCTCCTGCACACGGAGAGCGTGCTAGCTGCTGAAACGTGAAGAAAGAAGCTGCAGAACACTGGCACTGAGCGTGCAGCTTTCCAGCGGAGAGAAAAAGCTACTTGAACACTCTGCAAGCCTTTCCACTCCCAAAAACATGCACATGGAAGGAGCTGCTGCAAAAGCGATGCTGTGCTCGCTGCTGCTGCTCCTGAAGCTCTGGCTGCTAAATCTGAGGCTTTCCTTCCAATTTCAAGCTGCAAAGCACTTGCTGAATTGCAGGGAAAGTCCGGGAGGCATTTGCTGTGCTGGCACACTTTCTCCTTCCTAGACAGAGTGGAAAAGCTTTTCCCTGCCGTGTAGGCGACAAGAGACGCATTAGACGGGCATCCGGAGCTGTCCGAAGGTAAGCGCCTGTTCCCGGCCTCTTTCGGCACAAGCCCCCGCTCCGGAGCGCACCGCGGCCGGCCGGAGGCTCTCTGCCGGCGAAGGTGCCGCTTCTCCGGCAAGGAAGCCTCAGCCGCTTCTCCTGCACACGGAGAGCGTGCTAGCTGCTGAAACGTGAAGAAAGAAGCTGCAGAACACTGGCACTGAGCGTGCAGCTTTCCAGCGGAGAGAAAAAGCTACTTGAACACTCTGCAAGCCTTTCCACTCCCAAAAACATGCACATGGAAGGAGCTGCTGCAAAAGCGATGCTGTGCTCGCTGCTGCTCCTCCTGAAGCTCTGGCTGCTAAATCTGAGGCTTTCCTTCCAATTTCAAGCTGCAAAGCACTTGCTGAATTGCAGGGAAAGTCCGGGAGGCATTTGCTGTGCTGGCACACTTTCTCCTTCCTAGACAGAGTGGAAAAGCTTTTCCCTGCCGTGTAGGCGACAAGAGACGCATTAGACGGGCATCCGGAGCTGTCCGAAGGTAAGCGCCTGTTCCCGGCCTCTTTCGGCACAAGCCCCCGCTCCGGAGCGCACCGCGGCCGGCCGGAGGCTCTCTGCCGGCGAAGGTGCCTCGTCTCCGGCAAGGAAGCCTCAGCCGCTTCTCCTGCACACGGAGAGCGTGCTAGCTGCTGAAACGTGAAGAAAGAAGCTGCAGAACACTGGCACTGAGCGTGCAGCTTTCCAGCGGAGAGAAAAAGCTACTTGAACACTCTGCAAGCCTTTCCACTCCCAAAAACATGCACATGGAAGGAGCTGCTGCAAAAGCGATGCTGTGCTCGCTGCTGCTGCTCCTGAAGCTCTGGCTGCTAAATCTGAGGCTTTCCTTCCAATTTCAAGCTGCAAAGCACTTGCTGAATTGCAGGGAAAGTCCGGGAGGCATTTGCTGTGCTGGCACACTTTCTCCTTCCTAGACAGAGTGGAAAAGCTTTTCCCTGCCGTGTAGGCGACAAGAGACGCATTAGACGGGCATCCGGAGCTGTCCGAAGGTAAGCGCCTGTTCCCGGCCTCTTTCGGCACAAGCCCCCGCTCCGGAGCGCACCGCGGCCGGCCGGAGGCTCTCTGCCGGCGAAGGTGCCTCGTCTCCGGCAAGGAAGCCTCAGCCGCTTCTCCTGCACACGGAGAGCGTGCTAGCTGCTGAAACGTGAAGAAAGAAGCTGCAGAACACTGGCACTGAGCGTGCAGCTTTCCAGCGGAGAGAAAAAGCTACTTGAACACTCTGCAAGCCTTTCCACTCCCAAAAACATGCACATGGAAGGAGCTGCTGCAAAAGCGATGCTGTGCTCGCTGCTGCTGCTCCTGAAGCTCTGGCTGCTAAATCTGAGGCTTTCCTTCCAATTTCAAGCTGCAAAGCACTTGCTGAATTGCAGGGAAAGTCCGGGAGGCATTTGCTGTGCTGGCACACTTTCTCCTTCCTAGACAGAGTGGAAAAGCTTTTCCCTGCCGTGTAGGCGACAAGAGACGCATTAGACGGGCATCCGGAGCTGTCCGAAGGTAAGCGCCTGTTCCCGGCCTCTTTCGGCACAAGCCCCCGCTCCGGAGCGCACCGCGGCCGGCCGGAGGCTCTCTGCCGGCGAAGGTGCCGCTTCTCCGGCAAGGAAGCCTCAGCCGCTTCTCCTGCACACGGAGAGCGTGCTAGCTGCTGAAACGTGAAGAAAGAAGCTGCAGAACACTGGCACTGAGCGTGCAGCTTTCCAGCGGAGAGAAAAAGCTACTTGAACACTCTGCAAGCCTTTCCACTCCCAAAAACATGCACATGGAAGGAGCTGCTGCAAAAGCGATGCTGTGCTCGCTGCTGCTCCTCCTGAAGCTCTGGCTGCTAAATCTGAGGCTTTCCTTCCAATTTCAAGCTGCAAAGCACTTGCTGAATTGCAGGGAAAGTCCGGGAGGCATTTGCTGTGCTGGCACACTTTCTCCTTCCTAGACAGAGTGGAAAAGCTTTTCCCTGCCGTGTAGGCGACAAGAGACGCATTAGACGGGCATCCGGAGCTGTCCGAAGGTAAGCGCCTGTTCCCGGCCTCTTTCGGCACAAGCCCCCGCTCCGGAGCGCACCGCGGCCGGCCGGAGGCTCTCTGCCGGCGAAGGTGCCTCGTCTCCGGCAAGGAAGCCTCAGCCGCTTCTCCTGCACACGGAGAGCGTGCTAGCTGCTGAAACGTGAAGAAAGAAGCTGCAGAACACTGGCACTGAGCGTGCAGCTTTCCAGCGGAGAGAAAAAGCTACTTGAACACTCTGCAAGCCTTTCCACTCCCAAAAACATGCACATGGAAGGAGCTGCTGCAAAAGCGATGCTGTGCTCGCTGCTGCTCCTCCTGAAGCTCTGGCTACTAAATCTGAGGCTTTCCTTCCAATTTCAAGCTGCAAAGCACTTGCTGAATTGCAGGGAAAGTCCGGGAGGCATTTGCTGTGCTGGCACACTTTCTCCTTCCTAGACAGAGTGGAAAAGCTTTTCCCTGCCGTGTAGGCGACAAGAGACGCATTAGACGGGCATCCGGAGCTGTCCGAAGGTAAGCGCCTGTTCCCGGCCTCTTTCGGCACAAGCCCCCGCTCCGGAGCGCACCGCGGCCGGCCGGAGGCTCTCTGCCGGCGAAGGTGCCTCGTCTCCGGCAAGGAAGCCTCAGCCGCTTCTCCTGCACACGGAGAGCGTGCTAGCTGCTGAAACGTGAAGAAAGAAGCTGCAGAACACTGGCACTGAGCGTGCAGCTTTCCAGCGGAGAGAAAAAGCTACTTGAACACTCTGCAAGCCTTTCCACTCCCAAAAACATGCACATGGAAGGAGCTGCTGCAAAAGCGATGCTGTGCTCGCTGCTGCTCCTCCTGAAGCTCTGGCTGCTAAATCGGAGGCTTTCCTTCCAATTTCAAGCTGCAAAGCACTTGCTGAATTGCAGGGAAAGTCCGGGAGGCATTTGCTGTGCTGGCACACTTTCTCCTTCCTAGACAGAGTGGAAAAGCTTTTCCCTGCCGTGTAGGCGACAAGAGACGCATTAGACGGGCATCCGGAGCTGTCCGAAGGTAAGCGCCTGTTCCCGGCCTCTTTCGGCACAAGCCCCCGCTCCGGAGCGCACCGCGGCCGGCCGGAGGCTCTCTGCCGGCGAAGGTGCCTCGTCTCCGGCAAGGAAGCCTCAGCCGCTTCTCCTGCACACGGAGAGCGTGCTAGCTGCTGAAACGTGAAGAAAGAAGCTGCAGAACACTGGCACTGAGCGTGCAGCTTTCCAGCGGAGAGAAAAAGCTACTTGAACACTCTGCAAGCCTTTCCACTCCCAAAAACATGCACATGGAAGGAGCTGCTGCAAAAGCGATGCTGTGCTCGCTGCTGCTCCTCCTGAAGCTCTGGCTGCTAAATCTGAGGCTTTCCTTCCAATTTCAAGCTGCAAAGCACTTGCTGAATTGCAGGGAAAGTCCGGGAGGCATTTGCTGTGCTGGCACACTTTCTCCTTCCTAGACAGAGTGGAAAAGCTTTTCCCTGCCGTGTAGGCGACAAGAGACGCATTAGACGGGCATCCGGAGCTGTCCGAAGGTAAGCGCCTGTTCCCGGCCTCTTTCGGCACAAGCCCCCGCTCCGGAGCGCACCGCGGCCGGCCGGAGGCTCTCTGCCGGCGAAGGTGCCGCTTCTCCGGCAAGGAAGCCTCAGCCGCTTCTCCTGCACACGGAGAGCGTGCTAGCTGCTGAAACGTGAAGAAAGAAGCTGCAGAACACTGGCACTGAGCGTGCAGCTTTCCAGCGGAGAGAAAAAGCTACTTGAACACTCTGCAAGCCGTTCCACTCCCAAAAACATGCACATGGAAGGAGCTGCTGCAAAAGCGATGCTGTGCTCGCTGCTGCTCCTCCTGAAGCTCTGGCTGCTAAATCTGAGGCTTTCCTTCCAATTTCAAGCTGCAAAGCACTTGCTGAATTGCAGGGAAAGTCCGGGAGGCATTTGCTGTGCTGGCACACTTTCTCCTTCCTAGACAGAGTGGAAAAGCTTTTCCCTGCCGTGTAGGCGACAAGAGACGCATTAGACGGGCATCCGGAGCTGTCCGAAGGTAAGCGCCTGTTCCCGGCCTCTTTCGGCACAAGCCCCCGCTCCGGAGCGCACCGCGGCCGGCCGGAGGCTCTCTGCCGGCGAAGGTGCCTCGTCTCCGGCAAGGAAGCCTCAGCCGCTTCTCCTGCACACGGAGAGCGTGCTAGCTGCTGAAACGTGAAGAAAGAAGCTGCAGAACACTGGCACTGAGCGTGCAGCTTTCCAGCGGAGAGAAAAAGCTACTTGAACACTCTGCAAGCCGTTCCACTCCCAAAAACATGCACATGGAAGGAGCTGCTGCAAAAGCGATGCTGTGCTCGCTGCTGCTGCTCCTGAAGCTCTGGCTGCTAAATCTGAGGCTTTCCTTCCAATTTCAAGCTGCAAAGCACTTGCTGAATTGCAGGGAAAGTCCGGGAGGCATTTGCTGTGCTGGCACACTTTCTCCTTCCTAGACAGAGTGGAAAAGCTTTTCCCTGCCGTGTAGGCGACAAGAGACGCATTAGACGGGCATCCGGAGCTGTCCAAAGGTAAGCGCCTGTTCCCGGCCTCTTTCGGCACAAGCCCCCGCTCCGGAGCGCACCGCGGCCGGCCGGATGCTCTCTGCCGGCGAAGGTGCCGCTTCTCCGGCAAGGAAGCCTCAGCCGCTTCTCCTGCACACGGAGAGCGTGCTAGCTGCTGAAACGTGAAGAAAGAAGCTGCAGAACACTGGCACTGAGCGTGCAGCTTTCCAGCGGAGAGAAAAAGCTACTTGAACACTCTGCAAGCCGTTCCACTCCCAAAAACATGCACATGGAAGGAGCTGCTGCAAAAGCGATGCTGTGCTCGCTGCTGCTCCTCCTGAAGCTCTGACTGCTAAATCTGAGGCTTTCCTTCCAATTTCAAGCTGCAAAGCACTTGCTGAATTGCAGGGAAAGTCCGGGAGGCATTTGCTGTGCTGGCACACTTTCTCCTTCCTAGACAGAGTGGAAAAGCTTTTCCCTGCCGTGTAGGCGACAAGAGACGCATTAGACGGGCATCCGGAGCTGTCCGAAGGTAAGCGCCTGTTCCCGGCCTCTTTCGGCACAAGCCCCCGCTCCGGAGCGCACCGCGGCCGGCCGGAGGCTCTCTGCCGGCGAAGGTGCCGCTTCTCCGGCAAGGAAGCCTCAGCCGCTTCTCCTGCACACGGAGAGCGTGCTAGCTGCTGAAACGTGAAGAAAGAAGCTGCAGAACACTGGCACTGAGCGTGCAGCTTTCCAGCGGAGAGAAAAAGCTACTTGAACACTCTGCAAGCCGTTCCACTCCCAAAAACATGCACATGGAAGGAGCTGCTGCAAAAGCGATGCTGTGCTCGCTGCTGCTCCTCCTGAAGCTCTGACTGCTAAATCTGAGGCTTTCCTTCCAATTTCAAGCTGCAAAGCACTTGCTGAATTGCAGGGAAAGTCCGGGAGGCATTTGCTGTGCTGGCACACTTTCTCCTTCCTAGACAGAGTGGAAAAGCTTTTCCCTGCCGTGTAGGCGACAAGAGACGCATTAGACGGGCATCCGGAGCTGTCCGAAGGTAAGCGCCTGTTCCCGGCCTCTTTCGGCACAAGCCCCCGCTCCGGAGCGCACCGCGGCCGGCCGGAGGCTCTCTGCCGGCGAAGGTGCCTCGTCTCCGGCAAGGAAGCCTCAGCCGCTTCTCCTGCACACGGAGAGCGTGCTAGCTGCTGAAACGTGAAGAAAGAAGCTGCAGAACACTGGCACTGAGCGTGCAGCTTTCCAGCGTAGAGAAAAAGCTACTTGAACACTCTGCAAGCCTTTCCACTCCCAAAAACATGCACATGGAAGGAGCTGCTGCAAAAGCGATGCTGTGCTCGCTGCTGCTCCTCCTGAAGCTCTGGCTGCTAAATCGGAGGCTTTCCTTCCAATTTCAAGCTGCAAAGCACTTGCTGAATTGCAGGGAAAGTCCGGGAGGCATTTGCTGTGCTGGCACACTTTCTCCTTCCTAGACAGAGTGGAAAAGCTTTTCCCTGCCGTGTAGGCGACAAGAGACGCATTAGACGGGCATCCGGAGCTGTCCGAAGGTAAGCGCCTGTTCCCGGCCTCTTTCGGCACAAGCCCCCGCTCCGGAGCGCACCGCGGCCGGCCGGAGGCTCTCTGCCGGCGAAGGTGCCTCGTCTCCGGCAAGGAAGCCTCAGCCGCTTCTCCTGCACACGGAGAGCGTGCTAGCTGCTGAAACGTGAAGAAAGAAGCTGCAGAACACTGGCACTGAGCGTGCAGCTTTCCAGCGGAGAGAAAAAGCTACTTGAACACTCTGCAAGCCTTTCCACTCCCAAAAACATGCACATGGAAGGAGCTGCTGCAAAAGCGATGCTGTGCTCGCTGCTGCTGCTCCTGAAGCTCTGGCTGCTAAATCTGAGGCTTTCCTTCCAATTTCAAGCTGCAAAGCACTTGCTGAATTGCAGGGAAAGTCCGGGAGGCATTTGCTGTGCTGGCACACTTTCTCCTTCCTAGACAGAGTGGAAAAGCTTTTCCCTGCCGTGTAGGCGACAAGAGACGCATTAGACGGGCATCCGGAGCTGTCCGAAGGTAAGCGCCTGTTCCCGGCCTCTTTCGGCACAAGCCCCCGCTCCGGAGCGCACCGCGGCCGGCCGGAGGCTCTCTGCCGGCGAAGGTGCCTCGTCTCCGGCAAGGAAGCCTCAGCCGCTTCTCCTGCACACGGAGAGCGTGCTAGCTGCTGAAACGTGAAGAAAGAAGCTGCAGAACACTGGCACTGAGCGTGCAGCTTTCCAGCGGAGAGAAAAAGCTACTTGAACACTCTGCAAGCCTTTCCACTCCCAAAAACATGCACATGGAAGGAGCTGCTGCAAAAGCGATGCTGTGCTCGCTGCTGCTGCTCCTGAAGCTCTGGCTGCTAAATCTGAGGCTTTCCTTCCAATTTCAAGCTGCAAAGCACTTGCTGAATTGCAGGGAAAGTCCGGGAGGCATTTGCTGTGCTGGCACACTTTCTCCTTCCTAGACAGAGTGGAAAAGCTTTTCCCTGCCGTGTAGGCGACAAGAGACGCATTAGACGGGCATCCGGAGCTGTCCGAAGGTAAGC
This sequence comes from Fringilla coelebs, assembly GCF_963513975.1. NCBI lineage: Eukaryota > Metazoa > Chordata > Aves > Passeriformes > Fringillidae > Fringilla > Fringilla coelebs. The sequence goes on from NW_028167529.1 coordinate 37,660, forward strand.
GCCTGTTCCCGGCCTCTTTCGGCACAAGCCCCCGCTCCGGAGCGCACCGCGGCCGGCCGGAGGCTCTCTGCCGGCGAAGGTGCCGCTTCTCCGGCAAGGAAGCCTCAGCCGCTTCTCCTGCACACGGAGAGCGTGCTAGCTGCTGAAACGTGAAGAAAGAAGCTGCAGAACACTGGCACTGAGCGTGCAGCTTTCCAGCGGAGAGAAAAAGCTACTTGAACACTCTGCAAGCCGTTCCACTCCCAAAAACATGCACATGGAAGGAGCTGCTGCAAAAGCGATGCTGTGCTCGCTGCTGCTCCTCCTGAAGCTCTGGCTGCTAAATCTGAGGCTTTCCTTCCAATTTCAAGCTGCAAAGCACTTGCTGAATTGCAGGGAAAGTCCGGGAGGCATTTGCTGTGCTGGCACACTTTCTCCTTCCTAGACAGAGTGGAAAAGCTTTTCCCTGCCGTGTAGGCGACAAGAGACGCATTAGACGGGCATCCGGAGCTGTCCGAAGGTAAGCGCCTGTTCCCGGCCTCTTTCGGCACAAGCCCCCGCTCCGGAGCGCACCGCGGCCGGCCGGAGGCTCTCTGCCGGCGAAGGTGCCTCGTCTCCGGCAAGGAAGCCTCAGCCGCTTCTCCTGCACACGGAGAGCGTGCTAGCTGCTGAAACGTGAAGAAAGAAGCTGCAGAACACTGGCACTGAGCGTGCAGCTTTCCAGCGGAGAGAAAAAGCTACTTGAACACTCTGCAAGCCTTTCCACTCCCAAAAACATGCACATGGAAGGAGCTGCTGCAAAAGCGATGCTGTGCTCGCTGCTGCTCCTCCTGAAGCTCTGGCTGCTAAATCGGAGGCTTTCCTTCCAATTTCAAGCTGCAAAGCACTTGCTGAATTGCAGGGAAAGTCCGGGAGGCATTTGCTGTGCTGGCACACTTTCTCCTTCCTAGACAGAGTGGAAAAGCTTTTCCCTGCCGTGTAGGCGACAAGAGACGCATTAGACGGGCATCCGGAGCTGTCCGAAGGTAAGCGCCTGTTCCCGGCCTCTTTCGGCACAAGCCCCCGCTCCGGAGCGCACCGCGGCCGGCCGGAGGCTCTCTGCCGGCGAAGGTGCCTCGTCTCCGGCAAGGAAGCCTCAGCCGCTTCTCCTGCACACGGAGAGCGTGCTAGCTGCTGAAACGTGAAGAAAGAAGCTGCAGAACACTGGCACTGAGCGTGCAGCTTTCCAGCGGAGAGAAAAAGCTACTTGAACACTCTGCAAGCCTTTCCACTCCCAAAAACATGCACATGGAAGGAGCTGCTGCAAAAGCGATGCTGTGCTCGCTGCTGCTGCTCCTGAAGCTCTGGCTGCTAAATCTGAGGCTTTCCTTCCAATTTCAAGCTGCAAAGCACTTGCTGAATTGCAGGGAAAGTCCGGGAGGCATTTGCTGTGCTGGCACACTTTCTCCTTCCTAGACAGAGTGGAAAAGCTTTTCCCTGCCGTGTAGGCGACAAGAGACGCATTAGACGGGCATCCGGAGCTGTCCGAAGGTAAGCGCCTGTTCCCGGCCTCTTTCGGCACAAGCCCCCGCTCCGGAGCGCACCGCGGCCGGCCGGAGGCTCTCTGCCGGCGAAGGTGCCGCTTCTCCGGCAAGGAAGCCTCAGCCGCTTCTCCTGCACACGGAGAGCGTGCTAGCTGCTGAAACGTGAAGAAAGAAGCTGCAGAACACTGGCACTGAGCGTGCAGCTTTCCAGCGGAGAGAAAAAGCTACTTGAACACTCTGCAAGCCTTTCCACTCCCAAAAACATGCACATGGAAGGAGCTGCTGCAAAAGCGATGCTGTGCTCGCTGCTGCTCCTCCTGAAGCTCTGGCTGCTAAATCTGAGGCTTTCCTTCCAATTTCAAGCTGCAAAGCACTTGCTGAATTGCAGGGAAAGTCCGGGAGGCATTTGCTGTGCTGGCACACTTTCTCCTTCCTAGACAGAGTGGAAAAGCTTTTCCCTGCCGTGTAGGCGACAAGAGACGCATTAGACGGGCATCCGGAGCTGTCCGAAGGTAAGCGCCTGTTCCCGGCCTCTTTCGGCACAAGCCCCCGCTCCGGAGCGCACCGCGGCCGGCCGGAGGCTCTCTGCCGGCGAAGGTGCCGCTTCTCCGGCAAGGAAGTCTCAGCCGCTTCTCCTGCACACGGAGAGCGTGCTAGCTGCTGAAACGTGAAGAAAGAAGCTGCAGAACACTGGCACTGAGCGTGCAGCTTTCCAGCGGAGAGAAAAAGCTACTTGAACACTCTGCAAGCCTTTCCACTCCCAAAAACATGCACATGGAAGGAGCTGCTGCAAAAGCGATGCTGTGCTCGCTGCTGCTCCTCCTGAAGCTCTGGCTGCTAAATCTGAGGCTTTCCTTCCAATTTCAAGCTGCAAAGCACTTGCTGAATTGCAGGGAAAGTCCGGGAGGCATTTGCTGTGCTGGCACACTTTCTCCTTCCTAGACAGAGTGGAAAAGCTTTTCCCTGCCGTGTAGGCGACAAGAGACGCATTAGACGGGCATCCGGAGCTGTCCGAAGGTAAGCGCCTGTTCCCGGCCTCTTTCGGCACAAGCCCCCGCTCCGGAGCGCACCGCGGCCGGCCGGAGGCTCTCTGCCGGCGAAGGTGCCTCGTCTCCGGCAAGGAAGCCTCAGCCGCTTCTCCTGCACACGGAGAGCGTGCTAGCTGCTGAAACGTGAAGAAAGAAGCTGCAGAACACTGGCACTGAGCGTGCAGCTTTCCAGCGGAGAGAAAAAGCTACTTGAACACTCTGCAAGCCTTTCCACTCCCAAAAACATGCACATGGAAGGAGCTGCTGCAAAAGCGATGCTGTGCTCGCTGCTGCTCCTCCTGAAGCTCTGGCTGCTAAATCGGAGGCTTTCCTTCCAATTTCAAGCTGCAAAGAACTTGCTGAATTGCAGGGAAAGTCCGGGAGGCATTTGCTGTGCTGGCACACTTTCTCCTTCCTAGACAGAGTGGAAAAGCTTTTCCCTGCCGTGTAGGCGACAAGAGACGCATTAGACGGGCATCCGGAGCTGTCCGAAGGTAAGCGCCTGTTCCCGGCCTCTTTCGGCACAAGCCCCCGCTCCGGAGCGCACCGCGGCCGGCCGGAGGCTCTCTGCCGGCGAAGGTGCCTCGTCTCCGGCAAGGAAGCCTCAGCCGCTTCTCCTGCACACGGAGAGCGTGCTAGCTGCTGAAACGTGAAGAAAGAAGCTGCAGAACACTGGCACTGAGCGTGCAGCTTTCCAGCGGAGAGAAAAAGCTACTTGAACACTCTGCAAGCCTTTCCACTCCCAAAAACATGCACATGGAAGGAGCTGCTGCAAAAGCGATGCTGTGCTCGCTGCTGCTCCTCCTGAAGCTCTGGCTGCTAAATCTGAGGCTTTCCTTCCAATTTCAAGCTGCAAAGCACTTGCTGAATTGCAGGGAAAGTCCGGGAGGCATTTGCTGTGCTGGCACACTTTCTCCTTCCTAGACAGAGTGGAAAAGCTTTTCCCTGCCGTGTAGGCGACAAGAGACGCATTAGACGGGCATCCGGAGCTGTCCGAAGGTAAGCGCCTGTTCCCGGCCTCTTTCGGCACAAGCCCCCGCTCCGGAGCGCACCGCGGCCGGCCGGAGGCTCTCTGCCGGCGAAGGTGCCGCTTCTCCGGCAAGGAAGCCTCAGCCGCTTCTCCTGCACACGGAGAGCGTGCTAGCTGCTGAAACGTGAAGAAAGAAGCTGCAGAACACTGGCACTGAGCGTGCAGCTTTCCAGCGGAGAGAAAAAGCTACTTGAAAACTCTGCAAGCCGTTCCACTCCCAAAAACATGCACATGGAAGGAGCTGCTGCAAAAGCGATGCTGTGCTCGCTGCTGCTCCTCCTGAAGCTCTGACTGCTAAATCTGAGGCTTTCCTTCCAATTTCAAGCTGCAAAGCACTTGCTGAATTGCAGGGAAAGTCCGGGAGGCATTTGCTGTGCTGGCACACTTTCTCCTTCCTAGACAGAGTGGAAAAGCTTTTCCCTGCCGTGTAGGCGACAAGAGACGCATTAGACGGGCATCCGGAGCTGTCCGAAGGTAAGCGCCTCTTCCCGGCCTCTTTCAACACAAGCCCCCGCTCCGGAGCGCACCGCGGCCGGCCGGAGGCTCTCTGCCGGCGAAGGTGCCTCGTCTCCGGCAAGGAAGCCTCAGCCGCTTCTCCTGCACACGGAGAGCGTGCTAGCTGCTGAAACGTGAAGAAAGAAGCTGCAGAACACTGGCACTGAGCGTGCAGCTTTCCAGCGTAGAGAAAAAGCTACTTGAACACTCTGCAAGCCTTTCCACTCCCAAAAACATGCACATGGAAGGAGCTGCTGCAAAAGCGATGCTGTGCTCGCTGCTGCTCCTCCTGAAGCTCTGGCTGCTAAATCGGAGGCTTTCCTTCCAATTTCAAGCTGCAAAGCACTTGCTGAATTGCAGGGAAAGTCCGGGAGGCATTTGCTGTGCTGGCACACTTTCTCCTTCCTAGACAGAGTGGAAAAGCTTTTCCCTGCCGTGTAGGCGACAAGAGACGCATTAGACGGGCATCCGGAGCTGTCCGAAGGTAAGCGCCTGTTCCCGGCCTCTTTCGGCACAAGCCCCCGCTCCGGAGCGCACCGCGGCCGGCCGGAGGCTCTCTGCCGGCGAAGGTGCCTCGTCTCCGGCAAGGAAGCCTCAGCCGCTTCTCCTGCACACGGAGAGCGTGCTAGCTGCTGAAACGTGAAGAAAGAAGCTGCAGAACACTGGCACTGAGCGTGCAGCTTTCCAGCGGAGAGAAAAAGCTACTTGAACACTCTGCAAGCCTTTCCACTCCCAAAAACATGCACATGGAAGGAGCTGCTGCAAAAGCGATGCTGTGCTCGCTGCTGCTGCTCCTGAAGCTCTGGCTGCTAAATCTGAGGCTTTCCTTCCAATTTCAAGCTGCAAAGCACTTGCTGAATTGCAGGGAAAGTCCGGGAGGCATTTGCTGTGCTGGCACACTTTCTCCTTCCTAGACAGAGTGGAAAAGCTTTTCCCTGCCGTGTAGGCGACAAGAGACGCATTAGACGGGCATCCGGAGCTGTCCGAAGGTAAGCGCCTGTTCCCGGCCTCTTTCGGCACAAGCCCCCGCTCCGGAGCGCACCGCGGCCGGCCGGAGGCTCTCTGCCGGCGAAGGTGCCTCGTCTCCGGCAAGGAAGCCTCAGCCGCTTCTCCTGCACACGGAGAGCGTGCTAGCTGCTGAAACGTGAAGAAAGAAGCTGCAGAACACTGGCACTGAGCGTGCAGCTTTCCAGCGGAGAGAAAAAGCTACTTGAACACTCTGCAAGCCTTTCCACTCCCAAAAACATGCACATGGAAGGAGCTGCTGCAAAAGCGATGCTGTGCTCGCTGCTGCTGCTCCTGAAGCTCTGGCTGCTAAATCTGAGGCTTTCCTTCCAATTTCAAGCTGCAAAGCACTTGCTGAATTGCAGGGAAAGTCCGGGAGGCATTTGCTGTGCTGGCACACTTTCTCCTTCCTAGACAGAGTGGAAAAGCTTTTCCCTGCCGTGTAGGCGACAAGAGACGCATTAGACGGGCATCCGGAGCTGTCCGAAGGTAAGCGCCTGTTCCCGGCCTCTTTCGGCACAAGCCCCCGCTCCGGAGCGCACCGCGGCCGGCCGGAGGCTCTCTGCCGGCGAAGGTGCCGCTTCTCCGGCAAGGAAGCCTCAGCCGCTTCTCCTGCACACGGAGAGCGTGCTAGCTGCTGAAACGTGAAGAAAGAAGCTGCAGAACACTGGCACTGAGCGTGCAGCTTTCCAGCGGAGAGAAAAAGCTACTTGAACACTCTGCAAGCCGTTCCACTCCCAAAAACATGCACATGGAAGGAGCTGCTGCAAAAGCGATGCTGTGCTCGCTGCTGCTCCTCCTGAAGCTCTGGCTGCTAAATCTGAGGCTTTCCTTCCAATTTCAAGCTGCAAAGCACTTGCTGAATTGCAGGGAAAGTCCGGGAGGCATTTGCTGTGCTGGCACACTTTCTCCTTCCTAGACAGAGTGGAAAAGCTTTTCCCTGCCGTGTAGGCGACAAGAGACGCATTAGACGGGCATCCGGAGCTGTCCGAAGGTAAGCGCCTGTTCCCGGCCTCTTTCGGCACAAGCCCCCGCTCCGGAGCGCACCGCGGCCGGCCGGAGGCTCTCTGCCGGCGAAGGTGCCTCGTCTCCGGCAAGGAAGCCTCAGCCGCTTCTCCTGCACACGGAGAGCGTGCTAGCTGCTGAAACGTGAAGAAAGAAGCTGCAGAACACTGGCACTGAGCGTGCAGCTTTCCAGCGGAGAGAAAAAGCTACTTGAACACTCTGCAAGCCTTTCCACTCCCAAAAACATGCACATGGAAGGAGCTGCTGCAAAAGCGATGCTGTGCTCGCTGCTGCTCCTCCTGAAGCTCTGGCTGCTAAATCGGAGGCTTTCCTTCCAATTTCAAGCTGCAAAGAACTTGCTGAATTGCAGGGAAAGTCCGGGAGGCATTTGCTGTGCTGGCACACTTTCTCCTTCCTAGACAGAGTGGAAAAGCTTTTCCCTGCCGTGTAGGCGACAAGAGACGCATTAGACGGGCATCCGGAGCTGTCCGAAGGTAAGCGCCTGTTCCCGGCCTCTTTCGGCACAAGCCCCCGCTCCGGAGCGCACCGCGGCCGGCCGGAGGCTCTCTGCCGGCGAAGGTGCCTCGTCTCCGGCAAGGAAGCCTCAGCCGCTTCTCCTGCACACGGAGAGCGTGCTAGCTGCTGAAACGTGAAGAAAGAAGCTGCAGAACACTGGCACTGAGCGTGCAGCTTTCCAGCGGAGAGAAAAAGCTACTTGAACACTCTGCAAGCCTTTCCACTCCCAAAAACATGCACATGGAAGGAGCTGCTGCAAAAGCGATGCTGTGCTCGCTGCTGCTGCTCCTGAAGCTCTGGCTGCTAAATCTGAGGCTTTCCTTCCAATTTCAAGCTGCAAAGCACTTGCTGAATTGCAGGGAAAGTCCGGGAGGCATTTGCTGTGCTGGCACACTTTCTCCTTCCTAGACAGAGTGGAAAAGCTTTTCCCTGCCGTGTAGGCGACAAGAGACGCATTAGACGGGCATCCGGAGCTGTCCGAAGGTAAGCGCCTGTTCCCGGCCTCTTTCGGCACAAGCCCCCGCTCCGGAGCGCACCGCGGCCGGCCGGAGGCTCTCTGCCGGCGAAGGTGCCGCTTCTCCGGCAAGGAAGCCTCAGCCGCTTCTCCTGCACACGGAGAGCGTGCTAGCTGCTGAAACGTGAAGAAAGAAGCTGCAGAACACTGGCACTGAGCGTGCAGCTTTCCAGCGGAGAGAAAAAGCTACTTGAACACTCTGCAAGCCTTTCCACTCCCAAAAACATGCACATGGAAGGAGCTGCTGCAAAAGCGATGCTGTGCTCGCTGCTGCTCCTCCTGAAGCTCTGGCTGCTAAATCGGAGGCTTTCCTTCCAATTTCAAGCTGCAAAGAACTTGCTGAATTGCAGGGAAAGTCCGGGAGGCATTTGCTGTGCTGGCACACTTTCTCCTTCCTAGACAGAGTGGAAAAGCTTTTCCCTGCCGTGTAGGCGACAAGAGACGCATTAGACGGGCATCCGGAGCTGTCCGAAGGTAAGCGCCTGTTCCCGGCCTCTTTCGGCACAAGCCCCCGCTCCGGAGCGCACCGCGGCCGGCCGGAGGCTCTCTGCCGGCGAAGGTGCCTCGTCTCCGGCAAGGAAGCCTCAGCCGCTTCTCCTGCACACGGAGAGCGTGCTAGCTGCTGAAACGTGAAGAAAGAAGCTGCAGAACACTGGCACTGAGCGTGCAGCTTTCCAGCGGAGAGAAAAAGCTACTTGAACACTCTGCAAGCCTTTCCACTCCCAAAAACATGCACATGGAAGGAGCTGCTGCAAAAGCGATGCTGTGCTCGCTGCTGCTCCTCCTGAAGCTCTGGCTGCTAAATCTGAGGCTTTCCTTCCAATTTCAAGCTGCAAAGCACTTGCTGAATTGCAGGGAAAGTCCGGGAGGCATTTGCTGTGCTGGCACACTTTCTCCTTCCTAGACAGAGTGGAAAAGCTTTTCCCTGCCGTGTAGGCGACAAGAGACGCATTAGACGGGCATCCGGAGCTGTCCGAAGGTAAGCGCCTGTTCCCGGCCTCTTTCGGCACAAGCCCCCGCTCCGGAGCGCACCGCGGCCGGCCGGAGGCTCTCTGCCGGCGAAGGTGCCGCTTCTCCGGCAAGGAAGCCTCAGCCGCTTCTCCTGCACACGGAGAGCGTGCTAGCTGCTGAAACGTGAAGAAAGAAGCTGCAGAACACTGGCACTGAGCGTGCAGCTTTCCAGCGGAGAGAAAAAGCTACTTGAACACTCTGCAAGCCTTTCCACTCCCAAAAACATGCACATGGAAGGAGCTGCTGCAAAAGCGATGCTGTGCTCGCTGCTGCTCCTCCTGAAGCTCTGGCTGCTAAATCTGAGGCTTTCCTTCCAATTTCAAGCTGCAAAGCACTTGCTGAATTGCAGGGAAAGTCCGGGAGGCATTTGCTGTGCTGGCACACTTTCTCCTTCCTAGACAGAGTGGAAAAGCTTTTCCCTGCCGTGTAGGCGACAAGAGACGCATTAGACGGGCATCCGGAGCTGTCCGAAGGTAAGCGCCTGTTCCCGGCCTCTTTCGGCACAAGCCCCCGCTCCGGAGCGCACCGCGGCCGGCCGGAGGCTCTCTGCCGGCGAAGGTGCCTCGTCTCCGGCAAGGAAGCCTCAGCCGCTTCTCCTGCACACGGAGAGCGTGCTAGCTGCTGAAACGTGAAGAAAGAAGCTGCAGAACACTGGCACTGAGCGTGCAGCTTTCCAGCGGAGAGAAAAAGCTACTTGAACACTCTGCAAGCCTTTCCACTCCCAAAAACATGCACATGGAAGGAGCTGCTGCAAAAGCGATGCTGTGCTCGCTGCTGCTCCTCCTGAAGCTCTGGCTGCTAAATCTGAGGCTTTCCTTCCAATTTCAAGCTGCAAAGCACTTGCTGAATTGCAGGGAAAGTCCGGGAGGCATTTGCTGTGCTGGCACACTTTCTCCTTCCTAGACAGAGTGGAAAAGCTTTTCCCTGCCGTGTAGGCGACAAGAGACGCATTAGACGGGCATCCGGAGCTGTCCGAAGGTAAGCGCCTGTTCCCGGCCTCTTTCGGCACAAGCCCCCGCTCCGGAGCGCACCGCGGCCGGCCGGAGGCTCTCTGCCGGCGAAGGTGCCGCTTCTCCGGCAAGGAAGCCTCAGCCGCTTCTCCTGCACACGGAGAGCGTGCTAGCTGCTGAAACGTGAAGAAAGAAGCTGCAGAACACTGGCACTGAGCGTGCAGCTTTCCAGCGGAGAGAAAAAGCTATTTGAACACTCTGCAAGCCGTTCCACTCCCAAAAACATGCACATGGAAGGAGCTGCTGCAAAAGCGATGCTGTGCTCGCTGCTGCTCCTCCTGAAGCTTTGGCTGCTAAATCTGAGGCTTTCCTTCCAATTTCAAGCTGCAAAGCACTTGCTGAATTGCAGGGAAAGTCCGGGAGGCATTTGCTGTGCTGGCACACTTTCTCCTTCCTAGACAGAGTGGAAAAGCTTTTCCCTGCCGTGTAGGCGACAAGAGACGCATTAGACGGGCATCCGGAGCTGTCCGAAGGTAAGCGCCTGTTCCCGGCCTCTTTCGGCACAAGCCCCCGCTCCGGAGCGCACCGCGGCCGGCCGGAGGCTCTCTGCCGGCGAAGGTGCCTCGTCTCCGGCAAGGAAGCCTCAGCCGCTTCTCCTGCACACGGAGAGCGTGCTAGCTGCTGAAACGTGAAGAAAGAAGCTGCAGAACACTGGCACTGAGCGTGCAGCTTTCCAGCGGAGAGAAAAAGCTACTTGAACACTCTGCAAGCCTTTCCACTCCCAAAAACATGCACATGGAAGGAGCTGCTGCAAAAGCGATGCTGTGCTCGCTGCTGCTCCTCCTGAAGCTCTGGCTGCTAAATCGGAGGTTTTCCTTCCAATTTCAAGCTGCAAAGAACTTGCTGAATTGCAGGGAAAGTCCGGGAGGCATTTGCTGTGCTGGCACACTTTCTCCTTCCTAGACAGAGTGGAAAAGCTTTTCCCTGCCGTGTAGGCGACAAGAGACGCATTAGACGGGCATCCGGAGCTGTCCGAAGGTAAGCGCCTGTTCCCGGCCTCTTTCGGCACAAGCCCCCGCTCCGGAGCGCACCGCGGCCGGCCGGAGGCTCTCTGCCGGCGAAGGTGCCTCGTCTCCGGCAAGGAAGCCTCAGCCGCTTCTCCTGCACACGGAGAGCGTGCTAGCTGCTGAAACGTGAAGAAAGAAGCTGCAGAACACTGGCACTGAGCGTGCAGCTTTCCAGCGGAGAGAAAAAGCTACTTGAACACTCTGCAAGCCTTTCCACTCCCAAAAACATGCACATGGAAGGAGCTGCTGCAAAAGCGATGCTGTGCTCGCTGCTGCTGCTCCTGAAGCTCTGGCTGCTAAATCTGAGGCTTTCCTTCCAATTTCAAGCTGCAAAGCACTTGCTGAATTGCAGGGAAAGTCCGGGAGGCATTTGCTGTGCTGGCACACTTTCTCCTTCCTAGACAGAGTGGAAAAGCTTTTCCCTGCCGTGTAGGCGACAAGAGACGCATTAGACGGGCATCCGGAGCTGTCCGAAGGTAAGCGCCTGTTCCCGGCCTCTTTCGGCACAAGCCCCCGCTCCGGAGCGCACCGCGGCCGGCCGGAGGCTCTCTGCCGGCGAAGGTGCCGCTTCTCCGGCAAGGAAGCCTCAGCCGCTTCTCCTGCACACGGAGAGCGTGCTAGCTGCTGAAACGTGAAGAAAGAAGCTGCAGAACACTGGCACTGAGCGTGCAGCTTTCCAGCGGAGAGAAAAAGCTACTTGAACACTCTGCAAGCCTTTCCACTCCCAAAAACATGCACATGGAAGGAGCTGCTGCAAAAGCGATGCTGTGCTCGCTGCTGCTCCTCCTGAAGCTCTGGCTGCTAAATCTGAGGCTTTCCTTCCAATTTCAAGCTGCAAAGCACTTGCTGAATTGCAGGGAAAGTCCGGGAGGCATTTGCTGTGCTGGCACACTTTCTCCTTCCTAGACAGAGTGGAAAAGCTTTTCCCTGCCGTGTAGGCGACAAGAGACGCATTAGACGGGCATCCGGAGCTGTCCGAAGGTAAGCGCCTGTTCCCGGCCTCTTTCGGCACAAGCCCCCGCTCCGGAGCGCACCGCGGCCGGCCGGAGGCTCTCTGCCGGCGAAGGTGCCTCGTCTCCGGCAAGGAAGCCTCAGCCGCTTCTCCTGCACACGGAGAGCGTGCTAGCTGCTGAAACGTGAAGAAAGAAGCTGCAGAACACTGGCACTGAGCGTGCAGCTTTCCAGCGGAGAGAAAAAGCTACTTGAACACTCTGCAAGCCTTTCCACTCCCAAAAACATGCACATGGAAGGAGCTGCTGCAAAAGCGATGCTGTGCTCGCTGCTGCTCCTCCTGAAGCTCTGGCTGCTAAATCTGAGGCTTTCCTTCCAATTTCAAGCTGCAAAGCACTTGCTGAATTGCAGGGAAAGTCCGGGAGGCATTTGCTGTGCTGGCACACTTTCTCCTTCCTAGACAGAGTGGAAAAGCTTTTCCCTGCCGTGTAGGCGACAAGAGACGCATTAGACGGGCATCCGGAGCTGTCCGAAGGTAAGCGCCTGTTCCCGGCCTCTTTCGGCACAAGCCCCCGCTCCGGAGCGCACCGCGGCCGGCCGGAGGCTCTCTGCCGGCGAAGGTGCCTCGTCTCCGGCAAGGAAGCCTCAGCCGCTTCTCCTGCACACGGAGAGCGTGCTAGCTGCTGAAACGTGAAGAAAGAAGCTGCAGAACACTGGCACTGAGCGTGCAGCTTTCCAGCGGAGAGAAAAAGCTACTTGAACACTCTGCAAGCCTTTCCACTCCCAAAAACATGCACATGGAAGGAGCTGCTGCAAAAGCGATGCTGTGCTCGCTGCTGCTCCTCCTGAAGCTCTGGCTGCTAAATCGGAGGCTTTCCTTCCAATTTCAAGCTGCAAAGCACTTGCTGAATTGCAGGGAAAGTCCGGGAGGCATTTGCTGTGCTGGCACACTTTCTCCTTCCTAGACAGAGTGGAAAAGCTTTTCCCTGCCGTGTAGGCGACAAGAGACGCATTAGACGGGCATCCGGAGCTGTCCGAAGGTAAGCGCCTGTTCCCGGCCTCTTTCGGCACAAGCCCCCGCTCCGGAGCGCACCGCGGCCGGCCGGAGGCTCTCTGCCGGCGAAGGTGCCGCTTCTCCGGCAAGGAAGCCTCAGCCGCTTCTCCTGCACACGGAGAGCGTGCTAGCTGCTGAAACGTGAAGAAAGAAGCTGCAGAACACTGGCACTGAGCGTGCAGCTTTCCAGCGGAGAGAAAAAGCTACTTGAACACTCTGCAAGCCTTTCCACTCCCAAAAACATGCACATGGAAGGAGCTGCTGCAAAAGCGATGCTGTGCTCGCTGCTGCTCCTCCTGAAGCTTTGGCTGCTAAATCTGAGGCTTTCCTTCCAATTTCAAGCTGCAAAGCACTTGCTGAATTGCAGGGAAAGTCCGGGAGGCATTTGCTGTGCTGGCACACTTTCTCCTTCCTAGACAGAGTGGAAAAGCTTTTCCCTGCCGTGTAGGCGACAAGAGACGCATTAGACGGGCATCCGGAGCTGTCCGAAGGTAAGCGCCTGTTCCCGGCCTCTTTCGGCACAAGCCCCCGCTCCGGAGCGCACCGCGGCCGGCCGGAGGCTCTCTGCCGGCGAAGGTGCCTCGTCTCCGGCAAGGAAGCCTCAGCCGCTTCTCCTGCACACGGAGAGCGTGCTAGCTGCTGAAACGTGAAGAAAGAAGCTGCAGAACACTGGCACTGAGCGTGCAGCTTTCCAGCGGAGAGAAAAAGCTACTTGAACACTCTGCAAGCCTTTCCACTCCCAAAAACATGCACATGGAAGGAGCTGCTGCAAAAGCGATGCTGTGCTCGCTGCTGCTCCTCCTGAAGCTCTGGCTGCTAAATCGGAGGCTTTCCTTCCAATTTCAAGCTGCAAAGAACTTGCTGAATTGCAGGGAAAGTCCGGGAGGCATTTGCTGTGCTGGCACACTTTCTCCTTCCTAGACAGAGTGGAAAAGCTTTTCCCTGCCGTGTAGGCGACAAGAGACGCATTAGACGGGCATCCGGAGCTGTCCGAAGGTAAGCGCCTGTTCCCGGCCTCTTTCGGCACAAGCCCCCGCTCCGGAGCGCACCGCGGCCGGCCGGAGGCTCTCTGCCGGCGAAGGTGCCTCGTCTCCGGCAAGGAAGCCTCAGCCGCTTCTCCTGCACACGGAGAGCGTGCTAGCTGCTGAAACGTGAAGAAAGAAGCTGCAGAACACTGGCACTGAGCGTGCAGCTTTCCAGCGGAGAGAAAAAGCTACTTGAACACTCTGCAAGCCTTTCCACTCCCAAAAACATGCACATGGAAGGAGCTGCTGCAAAAGCGATGCTGTGCTCGCTGCTGCTCCTCCTGAAGCTCTGGCTGCTAAATCTGAGGCTTTCCTTCCAATTTCAAGCTGCAAAGCACTTGCTGAATTGCAGGGAAAGTCCGGGAGGCATTTGCTGTGCTGGCACACTTTCTCCTTCCTAGACAGAGTGGAAAAGCTTTTCCCTGCCGTGTAGGCGACAAGAGACGCATTAGACGGGCATCCGGAGCTGTCCGAAGGTAAGCGCCTGTTCCCGGCCTCTTTCGGCACAAGCCCCCGCTCCGGAGCGCACCGCGGCCGGCCGGAGGCTCTCTGCCGGCGAAGGTGCCGCTTCTCCGGCAAGGAAGCCTCAGCCGCTTCTCCTGCACACGGAGAGCGTGCTAGCTGCTGAAACGTGAAGAAAGAAGCTGCAGAACACTGGCACTGAGCGTGCAGCTTTCCAGCGGAGAGAAAAAGCTACTTGAACACTCTGCAAGCCTTTCCACTCCCAAAAACATGCACATGGAAGGAGCTGCTGCAAAAGCGATGCTGTGCTCGCTGCTGCTCCTCCTGAAGCTCTGGCTGCTAAATCGGAGGCTTTCCTTCCAATTTCAAGCTGCAAAGAACTTGCTGAATTGCAGGGAAAGTCCGGGAGGCATTTGCTGTGCTGGCACACTTTCTCCTTCCTAGACAGAGTGGAAAAGCTTTTCCCTGCCGTGTAGGCGACAAGAGACGCATTAGACGGGCATCCGGAGCTGTCCGAAGGTAAGCGCCTGTTCCCGGCCTCTTTCGGCACAAGCCCCCGCTCCGGAGCGCACCGCGGCCGGCCGGAGGCTCTCTGCCGGCGAAGGTGCCGCTTCTCCGGCAAGGAAGCCTCAGCCGCTTCTCCTGCACACGGAGAGCGTGCTAGCTGCTGAAACGTGAAGAAAGAAGCTGCAGAACACTGGCACTGAGCGTGCAGCTTTCCAGCGGAGAGAAAAAGCTACTTGAACACTCTGCAAGCCTTTCCACTCCCAAAAACATGCACATGGAAGGAGCTGCTGCAAAAGCGATGCTGTGCTCGCTGCTGCTCCTCCTGAAGCTCTGGCTGCTAAATCGGAGGCTTTCCTTCCAATTTCAAGCTGCAAAGCACTTGCTGAATTGCAGGGAAAGTCCGGGAGGCATTTGCTGTGCTGGCACACTTTCTCCTTCCTAGACAGAGTGGAAAAGCTTTTCCCTGCCGTGTAGGCGACAAGAGACGCATTAGACGGGCATCCGGAGCTGTCCGAAGGTAAGCGCCTGTTCCCGGCCTCTTTCGGCACAAGCCCCCGCTCCGGAGCGCACCGCGGCCGGCCGGAGGCTCTCTGCCGGCGACGGTGCCGCTTCTCCGGCAAGGAAGCCTCAGCCGCTTCTCCTGCACACGGAGAGCGTGCTAGCTGCTGAAACGTGAAGAAAGAAGCTGCAGAACACTGGCACTGAGCGTGCAGCTTTCCAGCGGAGAGAAAAAGCTACTTGAACACTCTGCAAGCCTTTCCACTCCCAAAAACATGCACATGGAAGGAGCTGCTGCAAAAGCGATGCTGTGCTCGCTGCTGCTGCTCCTGAAGCTCTGGCTGCTAAATCTGAGGCTTTCCTTCCAATTTCAAGCTGCAAACCACTTGCTGAATTGCAGGGAAAGTCCGGGAGGCATTTGCTGTGCTGGCACACTTTCTCCTTCCTAGACAGAGTGGAAAAGCTTTTCCCTGCCGTGTAGGCGACAAGAGACGCATTAGACGGGCATCCGGAGCTGTCCGAAGGTAAGCGCCTGTTCCCGGCCTCTTTCGGCACAAGCCCCCGCTCCGGAGCGCACCGCGGCCGGCCGGAGGCTCTCTGCCGGCGAAGGTGCCGCTTCTCCGGCAAGGAAGCCTCAGCCGCTTCTCCTGCACACGGAGAGCGTGCTAGCTGCTGAAACGTGAAGAAAGAAGCTGCAGAACACTGGCACTGAGCGTGCAGCTTTCCAGCGGAGAGAAAAAGCTACTTGAACACTCTGCAAGCCTTTCCACTCCCAAAAACATGCACATGGAAGGAGCTGCTGCAAAAGCGATGCTGTGCTCGCTGCTGCTCCTCCTGAAGCTCTGGCTGCTAAATCTGAGGCTTTCCTTCCAATTTCAAGCTGCAAAGCACTTGCTGAATTGCAGGGAAAGTCCGGGAGGCATTTGCTCTGCTGGCACACTTTCTCCTTCCTAGACAGAGTGGAAAAGCTTTTCCCTGCCGTGTAGGCGACAAGAGACGCATTAGACGGGCATCCGGAGCTGTCCGAAGGTAAGCGCCTGTTCCCGGCCTCTTTCGGCACAAGCCCCCGCTCCGGAGCGCACCGCGGCCGGCCGGAGGCTCTCTGCCGGCGAAGGTGCCGCTTCTCCGGCAAGGAAGCCTCAGCCGCTTTTCCTGCACACGGAGAGCGTGCTAGCTGCTGAAACGTGAAGAAAGAAGCTGCAGAACACTGGCACTGAGCGTGCAGCTTTCCAGCGGAGAGAAAAAGCTACTTGAACACTCTGCAAGCCTTTCCACTCCCAAAAACATGCACATGGAAGGAGCTGCTGCAAAAGCGATGCTGTGCTCGCTGCTGCTCCTCCTGAAGCTCTGGCTGCTAAATCTGAGGCTTTCCTTCCAATTTCAAGCTGCAAAGCACTTGCTGAATTGCAGGGAAAGTCCGGGAGGCATTTGCTGTGCTGGCACACTTTCTCCTTCCTAGACAGAGTGGAAAAGCTTTTCCCTGCCGTGTAGGCGACAAGAGACGCATTAGACGGGCATCCGGAGCTGTCCGAAGGTAAGCGCCTGTTCCCGGCCTCTTTCGGCACAAGCCCCCGCTCCGGAGCGCACCGCGGCCGGCCGGAGGCTCTCTGCCGGCGAAGGTGCCTCGTCTCCGGCAAGGAAGCCTCAGCCGCTTCTCCTGCACACGGAGAGCGTGCTAGCTGCTGAAACGTGAAGAAAGAAGCTGCAGAACACTGGCACTGAGCGTGCAGCTTTCCAGCGGAGAGAAAAAGCTACTTGAACACTCTGCAAGCCTTTCCACTCCCAAAAACATGCACATGGAAGGAGCTGCTGCAAAAGCGATGCTGTGCTCGCTGCTGCTGCTCCTGAAGCTCTGGCTGCTAAATCTGAGGCTTTCCTTCCAATTTCAAGCTGCAAAGCACTTGCTGAATTGCAGGGAAAGTCCGGGAGGCATTTGCTGTGCTGGCACACTTTCTCCTTCCTAGACAGAGTGGAAAAGCTTTTCCCTGCCGTGTAGGCGACAAGAGACGCATTAGACGGGCATCCGGAGCTGTCCGAAGGTAAGCGCCTGTTCCCGGCCTCTTTCGGCACAAGCCCCCGCTCCGGAGCGCACCGCGGCCGGCCGGAGGCTCTCTGCCGGCGAAGGTGCCGCTTCTCCGGCAAGGAAGCCTCAGCCGCTTCTCCTGCACACGGAGAGCGTGCTAGCTGCTGAAACGTGAAGAAAGAAGCTGCAGAACACTGGCACTGAGCGTGCAGCTTTCCAGCGGAGAGAAAAAGCTACTTGAACACTCTGCAAGCCTTTCCACTCCCAAAAACATGCACATGGAAGGAGCTGCTGCAAAAGCGATGCTGTGCTCGCTGCTGCTCCTCCTGAAGCTCTGGCTGCTAAATCTGAGGCTTTCCTTCCAATTTCAAGCTGCAAAGCACTTGCTGAATTGCAGGGAAAGTCCGGGAGGCATTTGCTGTGCTGGCACACTTTCTCCTTCCTAGACAGAGTGGAAAAGCTTTTCCCTGCCGTGTAGGCGACAAGAGACGCATTAGACGGGCATCCGGAGCTGTCCGAAGGTAAGCGCCTGTTCCCGGCCTCTTTCGGCACAAGCCCCCGCTCCGGAGCGCACCGCGGCCGGCCGGAGGCTCTCTGCCGGCGAAGGTGCCTCGTCTCCGGCAAGGAAGCCTCAGCCGCTTCTCCTGCACACGGAGAGCGTGCTAGCTGCTGAAACGTGAAGAAAGAAGCTGCAGAACACTGGCACTGAGCGTGCAGCTTTCCAGCGGAGAGAAAAAGCTACTTGAACACTCTGCAAGCCTTTCCACTCCCAAAAACATGCACATGGAAGGAGCTGCTGCAAAAGCGATGCTGTGCTCGCTGCTGCTCCTCCTGAAGCTCTGGCTGCTAAATCTGAGGCTTTCCTTCCAATTTCAAGCTGCAAAGCACTTGCTGAATTGCAGGGAAAGTCCGGGAGGCATTTGCTGTGCTGGCACACTTTCTCCTTCCTAGACAGAGTGGAAAAGCTTTTCCCTGCCGTGTAGGCGACAAGAGACGCATTAGACGGGCATCCGGAGCTGTCCGAAGGTAAGCGCCTGTTCCCGGCCTCTTTCGGCACAAGCCCCCGCTCCGGAGCGCACCGCGGCCGGCCGGAGGCTCTCTGCCGGCGAAGGTGCCTCGTCTCCGGCAAGGAAGCCTCAGCCGCTTCTCCTGCACACGGAGAGCGTGCTAGCTGCTGAAACGTGAAGAAAGAAGCTGCAGAACACTGGCACTGAGCGTGCAGCTTTCCAGCGGAGAGAAAAAGCTACTTGAACACTCTGCAAGCCTTTCCACTCCCAAAAACATGCACATGGAAGGAGCTGCTGCAAAAGCGATGCTGTGCTCGCTGCTGCTCCTCCTGAAGCTCTGGCTGCTAAATCTGAGGCTTTCCTTCCAATTTCAAGCTGCAAAGCACTTGCTGAATTGCAGGGAAAGTCCGGGAGGCATTTGCTGTGCTGGCACACTTTCTCCTTCCTAGACAGAGTGGAAAAGCTTTTCCCTGCCGTGTAGGCGACAAGAGACGCATTAGACGGGCATCCGGAGCTGTCCGAAGGTAAGCGCCTGTTCCCGGCCTCTTTCGGCACAAGCCCCCGCTCCGGAGCGCACCGCGGCCGGCCGGAGGCTCTCTGCCGGCGAAGGTGCCTCGTCTCCGGCAAGGAAGCCTCAGCCGCTTCTCCTGCACACGGAGAGCGTGCTAGCTGCTGAAACGTGAAGAAAGAAGCTGCAGAACACTGGCACTGAGCGTGCAGCTTTCCAGCGGAGAGAAAAAGCTACTTGAACACTCTGCAAGCCTTTCCACTCCCAAAAACATGCACATGGAAGGAGCTGCTGCAAAAGCGATGCTGTGCTCGCTGCTGCTGCTCCTGAAGCTCTGGCTGCTAAATCTGAGGCTTTCCTTCCAATTTCAAGCTGCAAAGCACTTGCTGAATTGCAGGGAAAGTCCGGGAGGCATTTGCTGTGCTGGCACACTTTCTCCTTCCTAGACAGAGTGGAAAAGCTTTTCCCTGCCGTGTAGGCGACAAGAGACGCATTAGACGGGCATCCGGAGCTGTCCGAAGGTAAGCGCCTGTTCCCGGCCTCTTTCGGCACAAGCCCCCGCTCCGGAGCGCACCGCGGCCGGCCGGAGGCTCTCTGCCGGCGAAGGTGCCGCTTCTCCGGCAAGGAAGCCTCAGCCGCTTCTCCTGCACACGGAGAGCGTGCTAGCTGCTGAAACGTGAAGAAAGAAGCTGCAGAACACTGGCACTGAGCGTGCAGCTTTCCAGCGGAGAGAAAAAGCTACTTGAACACTCTGCAAGCCTTTCCACTCCCAAAAACATGCACATGGAAGGAGCTGCTGCAAAAGCGATGCTGTGCTCGCTGCTGCTCCTCCTGAAGCTCTGGCTGCTAAATCTGAGGCTTTCCTTCCAATTTCAAGCTGCAAAGCACTTGCTGAATTGCAGGGAAAGTCCGGGAGGCATTTGCTGTGCTGGCACACTTTCTCCTTCCTAGACAGAGTGGAAAAGCTTTTCCCTGCCGTGTAGGCGACAAGAGACGCATTAGACGGGCATCCGGAGCTGTCCGAAGGTAAGCGCCTGTTCCCGGCCTCTTTCGGCACAAGCCCCCGCTCCGGAGCGCACCGCGGCCGGCCGGAGGCTCTCTGCCGGCGAAGGTGCCTCGTCTCCGGCAAGGAAGCCTCAGCCGCTTCTCCTGCACACGGAGAGCGTGCTAGCTGCTGAAACGTGAAGAAAGAAGCTGCAGAACACTGGCACTGAGCGTGCAGCTTTCCAGCGGAGAGAAAAAGCTACTTGAACACTCTGCAAGCCTTTCCACTCCCAAAAACATGCACATGGAAGGAGCTGCTGCAAAAGCGATGCTGTGCTCGCTGCTGCTCCTCCTGAAGCTCTGGCTGCTAAATCTGAGGCTTTCCTTCCAATTTCAAGCTGCAAAGCACTTGCTGAATTGCAGGGAAAGTCCGGGAGGCATTTGCTGTGCTGGCACACTTTCTCCTTCCTAGACAGAGTGGAAAAGCTTTTCCCTGCCGTGTAGGCGACAAGAGACGCATTAGACGGGCATCCGGAGCTGTCCGAAGGTAAGCGCCTGTTCCCGGCCTCTTTCGGCACAAGCCCCCGCTCCGGAGCGCACCGCGGCCGGCCGGAGGCTCTCTGCCGGCGAAGGTGCCTCGTCTCCGGCAAGGAAGCCTCAGCCGCTTCTCCTGCACACGGAGAGCGTGCTAGCTGCTGAAACGTGAAGAAAGAAGCTGCAGAACACTGGCACTGAGCGTGCAGCTTTCCAGCGGAGAGAAAAAGCTACTTGAACACTCTGCAAGCCTTTCCACTGCCAAAAACATGCACATGGAAGGAGCTGCTGCAAAAGCGATGCTGTGCTCGCTGCTGCTCCTCCTGAAGCTCTGGCTGCTAAATCGGAGGCTTTCCTTCCAATTTCAAGCTGCAAAGAACTTGCTGAATTGCAGGGAAAGTCCGGGAGGCATTTGCTGTGCTGGCACACTTTCTCCTTCCTAGACAGAGTGGAAAAGCTTTTCCCTGCCGTGTAGGCGACAAGAGACGCATTAGACGGGCATCCGGAGCTGTCCGAAGGTAAGCGCCTGTTCCCGGCCTCTTTCGGCACAAGCCCCCGCTCCGGAGCGCACCGCGGCCGGCCGGAGGCTCTCTGCCGGCGAAGGTGCCTCGTCTCCGGCAAGGAAGCCTCAGCCGCTTCTCCTGCACACGGAGAGCGTGCTAGCTGCTGAAACGTGAAGAAAGAAGCTGCAGAACACTGGCACTGAGCGTGCAGCTTTCCAGCGGAGAGAAAAAGCTACTTGAACACTCTGCAAGCCTTTCCACTCCCAAAAACATGCACATGGAAGGAGCTGCTGCAAAAGCGATGCTGTGCTCGCTGCTGCTCCTCCTGAAGCTCTGACTGCTAAATCTGAGGCTTTCCTTCCAATTTCAAGCTGCAAAGCACTTGCTGAATTGCAGGGAAAGTCCGGGAGGCATTTGCTGTGCTGGCACACTTTCTCCTTCCTAGACAGAGTGGAAAAGCTTTTCCCTGCCGTGTAGGCGACAAGAGACGCATTAGACGGGCATCCGGAGCTGTCCGAAGGTAAGCGCCTGTTCCCGGCCTCTTTCGGCACAAGCCCCCGCTCCGGAGCGCACCGCGGCCGGCCGGAGGCTCTCTGCCGGCGAAGGTGCCGCTTCTCCGGCAAGGAAGCCTCAGCCGCTTCTCCTGCACACGGAGAGCGTGCTAGCTGCTGAAACGTGAAGAAAGAAGCTGCAGAACACTGGCACTGAGCGTGCAGCTTTCCAGCGGAGAGAAAAAGCTACTTGAACACTCTGCAAGCCTTTCCACTCCCAAAAACATGCACATGGAAGGAGCTGCTGCAAAAGCGATGCTGTGCTCGCTGCTGCTCCTCCTGAAGCTCTGGCTGCTAAATCGGAGGCTTTCCTTCCAATTTCAAGCTGCAAAGCACTTGCTGAATTGCAGGGAAAGTCCGGGAGGCATTTGCTGTGCTGGCACACTTTCTCCTTCCTAGACAGAGTGGAAAAGCTTTTCCCTGCCGTGTAGGCGACAAGAGACGCATTAGACGGGCATCCGGAGCTGTCCGAAGGTAAGCGCCTGTTCCCGGCCTCTTTCGGCACAAGCCCCCGCTCCGGAGCGCACCGCGGCCGGCCGGAGGCTCTCTGCCGGCGAAGGTGCCGCTTCTCCGGCAAGGAAGCCTCAGCCGCTTCTCCTGCACACGGAGAGCGTGCTAGCTGCTGAAACGTGAAGAAAGAAGCTGCAGAACACTGGCACTGAGCGTGCAGCTTTCCAGCGGAGAGAAAAAGCTACTTGAACACTCTGCAAGCCTTTCCACTCCCAAAAACATGCACATGGAAGGAGCTGCTGCAAAAGCGATGCTGTGCTCGCTGCTGCTGCTCCTGAAGCTCTGGCTGCTAAATCTGAGGCTTTCCTTCCAATTTCAAGCTGCAAAGCACTTGCTGAATTGCAGGGAAAGTCCGGGAGGCATTTGCTGTGCTGGCACACTTTCTCCTTCCTAGACAGAGTGGAAAAGCTTTTCCCTGCCGTGTAGGCGACAAGAGACGCATTAGACGGGCATCCGGAGCTGTCCGAAGGTAAGCGCCTGTTCCCGGCCTCTTTCGGCACAAGCCCCCGCTCCGGAGCGCACCGCGGCCGGCCGGAGGCTCTCTGCCGGCGAAGGTGCCGCTTCTCCGGCAAGGAAGCCTCAGCCGCTTCTCCTGCACACGGAGAGCGTGCTAGCTGCTGAAACGTGAAGAAAGAAGCTGCAGAACACTGGCACTGAGCGTGCAGCTTTCCAGCGGAGAGAAAAAGCTACTTGAACACTCTGCAAGCCTTTCCACTCCCAAAAACATGCACATGGAAGGAGCTGCTGCAAAAGCGATGCTGTGCTCGCTGCTGCTCCTCCTGAAGCTCTGGCTGCTAAATCGGAGGCTTTCCTTCCAATTTCAAGCTGCAAAGCACTTGCTGAATTGCAGGGAAAGTCCGGGAGGCATTTGCTGTGCTGGCACACTTTCTCCTTCCTAGACAGAGTGGAAAAGCTTTTCCCTGCCGTGTAGGCGACAAGAGACGCATTAGACGGGCATCCGGAGCTGTCCGAAGGTAAGCGCCTGTTCCCGGCCTCTTTCGCCACAAGCCCCCGCTCCGGAGCGCACCGCGGCCGGCCGGAGGCTCTCTGCCGGCGAAGGTGCCGCTTCTCCGGCAAGGAAGCCTCAGCCGCTTTTCCTGCACACGGAGAGCGTGCTAGCTGCTGAAACGTGAAGAAAGAAGCTGCAGAACACTGGCACTGAGCGTGCAGCTTTCCAGCGGAGAGAAAAAGCTACTTGAACACTCTGCAAGCCTTTCCACTCCCAAAAACATGCACATGGAAGGAGCTGCTGCAAAAGCGATGCTGTGCTCGCTGCTGCTCCTCCTGAAGCTCTGGCTGCTAAATCTGAGGCTTTCCTTCCAATTTCAAGCTGCAAAGCACTTGCTGAATTGCAGGGAAAGTCCGGGAGGCATTTGCTGTGCTGGCACACTTTCTCCTTCCTAGACAGAGTGGAAAAGCTTTTCCCTGCCGTGTAGGCGACAAGAGACGCATTAGACGGGCATCCGGAGCTGTCCGAAGGTAAGCGCCTGTTCCCGGCCTCTTTCGGCACAAGCCCCCGCTCCGGAGCGCACCGCGGCCGGCCGGAGGCTCTCTGCCGGCGAAGGTGCCTCGTCTCCGGCAAGGAAGCCTCAGCCGCTTCTCCTGCACACGGAGAGCGTGCTAGCTGCTGAAACGTGAAGAAAGAAGCTGCAGAACACTGGCACTGAGCGTGCAGCTTTCCAGCGGAGAGAAAAAGCTACTTGAACACTCTGCAAGCCTTTCCACTCCCAAAAACATGCACATGGAAGGAGCTGCTGCAAAAGCGATGCTGTGCTCGCTGCTGCTCCTCCTGAAGCTCTGGCTGCTAAATCGGAGGCTTTCCTTCCAATTTCAAGCTGCAAAGCACTTGCTGAATTGCAGGGAAAGTCCGGGAGGCATTTGCTGTGCTGGCACACTTTCTCCTTCCTAGACAGAGTGGAAAAGCTTTTCCCTGCCGTGTAGGCGACAAGAGACGCATTAGACGGGCATCCGGAGCTGTCCGAAGGTAAGCGCCTGTTCCCGGCCTCTTTCGGCACAAGCCCCCGCTCCGGAGCGCACCGCGGCCGGCCGGAGGCTCTCTGCCGGCGAAGGTGCCTCGTCTCCGGCAAGGAAGCCTCAGCCGCTTCTCCTGCACACGGAGAGCGTGCTAGCTGCTGAAACGTGAAGAAAGAAGCTGCAGAACACTGGCACTGAGCGTGCAGCTTTCCAGCGGAGAGAAAAAGCTACTTGAACACTCTGCAAGCCTTTCCACTCCCAAAAACATGCACATGGAAGGAGCTGCTGCAAAAGCGATGCTGTGCTCGCTGCTGCTCCTCCTGAAGCTCTGGCTGCTAAATCGGAGGCTTTCCTTCCAATTTCAAGCTGCAAAGAACTTGCTGAATTGCAGGGAAAGTCCGGGAGGCATTTGCTGTGCTGGCACACTTTCTCCTTCCTAGACAGAGTGGAAAAGCTTTTCCCTGCCGTGTAGGCGACAAGAGACGCATTAGACGGGCATCCGGAGCTGTCCGAAGGTAAGCGCCTGTTCCCGGCCTCTTTCGGCACAAGCCCCCGCTCCGGAGCGCACCGCGGCCGGCCGGAGGCTCTCTGCCGGCGAAGGTGCCTCGTCTCCGGCAAGGAAGCCTCAGCCGCTTCTCCTGCACACGGAGAGCGTGCTAGCTGCTGAAACGTGAAGAAAGAAGCTGCAGAACACTGGCACTGAGCGTGCAGCTTTCCAGCGGAGAGAAAAAGCTACTTGAACACTCTGCAAGCCTTTCCACTCCCAAAAACATGCACATGGAAGGAGCTGCTGCAAAAGCGATGCTGTGCTCGCTGCTGCTCCTCCTGAAGCTCTGGCTGCTAAATCTGAGGCTTTCCTTCCAATTTCAAGCTGCAAAGCACTTGCTGAATTGCAGGGAAAGTCCGGGAGGCATTTGCTGTGCTGGCACACTTTCTCCTTCCTAGACAGAGTGGAAAAGCTTTTCCCTGCCGTGTAGGCGACAAGAGACGCATTAGACGGGCATCCGGAGCTGTCCGAAGGTAAGCGCCTGTTCCCGGCCTCTTTCGGCACAAGCCCCCGCTCCGGAGCGCACCGCGGCCGGCCGGAGGCTCTCTGCCGGCGAAGGTGCCTCGTCTCCGGCAAGGAAGCCTCAGCCGCTTCTCCTGCACACGGAGAGCGTGCTAGCTGCTGAAACGTGAAGAAAGAAGCTGCAGAACACTGGCACTGAGCGTGCAGCTTTCCAGCGGAGAGAAAAAGCTACTTGAACACTCTGCAAGCCTTTCCACTCCCAAAAACATGCACATGGAAGGAGCTGCTGCAAAAGCGATGCTGTGCTCGCTGCTGCTGCTCCTGAAGCTCTGGCTGCTAAATCTGAGGCTTTCCTTCCAATTTCAAGCTGCAAAGCACTTGCTGAATTGCAGGGAAAGTCCGGGAGGCATTTGCTGTGCTGGCACACTTTCTCCTTCCTAGACAGAGTGGAAAAGCTTTTCCCTGCCGTGTAGGCGACAAGAGACGCATTAGACGGGCATCCGGAGCTGTCCGAAGGTAAGCGCCTGTTCCCGGCCTCTTTCGGCACAAGCCCCCGCTCCGGAGCGCACCGCGGCCGGCCGGAGGCTCTCTGCCGGCGAAGGTGCCGCTTCTCCGGCAAGGAAGCCTCAGCCGCTTCTCCTGCACACGGAGAGCGTGCTAGCTGCTGAAACGTGAAGAAAGAAGCTGCAGAACACTGGCACTGAGCGTGCAGCTTTCCAGCGGAGAGAAAAAGCTACTTGAACACTCTGCAAGCCTTTCCACTCCCAAAAACATGCACATGGAAGGAGCTGCTGCAAAAGCGATGCTGTGCTCGCTGCTGCTCCTCCTGAAGCTCTGGCTGCTAAATCGGAGGCTTTCCTTCCAATTTCAAGCTGCAAAGAACTTGCTGAATTGCAGGGAAAGTCCGGGAGGCATTTGCTGTGCTGGCACACTTTCTCCTTCCTAGACAGAGTGGAAAAGCTTTTCCCTGCCGTGTAGGCGACAAGAGACGCATTAGACGGGCATCCGGAGCTGTCCGAAGGTAAGCGCCTGTTCCCGGCCTCTTTCGGCACAAGCCCCCGCTCCGGAGCGCACCGCGGCCGGCCGGAGGCTCTCTGCCGGCGAAGGTGCCTCGTCTCCGGCAAGGAAGCCTCAGCCGCTTCTCCTGCACACGGAGAGCGTGCTAGCTGCTGAAACGTGAAGAAAGAAGCTGCAGAACACTGGCACTGAGCGTGCAGCTTTCCAGCGGAGAGAAAAAGCTACTTGAACACTCTGCAAGCCTTTCCACTCCCAAAAACATGCACATGGAAGGAGCTGCTGCAAAAGCGATGCTGTGCTCGCTGCTGCTCCTCCTGAAGCTCTGGCTGCTAAATCTGAGGCTTTCCTTCCAATTTCAAGCTGCAAAGCACTTGCTGAATTGCAGGGAAAGTCCGGGAGGCATTTGCTGTGCTGGCACACTTTCTCCTTCCTAGACAGAGTGGAAAAGCTTTTCCCTGCCGTGTAGGCGACAAGAGACGCATTAGACGGGCATCCGGAGCTGTCCGAAGGTAAGCGCCTGTTCCCGGCCTCTTTCGGCACAAGCCCCCGCTCCGGAGCGCACCGCGGCCGGCCGGAGGCTCTCTGCCGGCGAAGGTGCCTCGTCTCCGGCAAGGAAGCCTCAGCCGCTTCTCCTGCACACGGAGAGCGTGCTAGCTGCTGAAACGTGAAGAAAGAAGCTGCAGAACACTGGCACTGAGCGTGCAGCTTTCCAGCGGAGAGAAAAAGCTACTTGAACACTCTGCAAGCCTTTCCACTCCCAAAAACATGCACATGGAAGGAGCTGCTGCAAAAGCGATGCTGTGCTCGCTGCTGCTCCTCCTGAAGCTCTGGCTGCTAAATCTGAGGCTTTCCTTCCAATTTCAAGCTGCAAAGCACTTGCTGAATTGCAGGGAAAGTCCGGGAGGCATTTGCTGTGCTGGCACACTTTCTCCTTCCTAGACAGAGTGGAAAAGCTTTTCCCTGCCGTGTAGGCGACAAGAGACGCATTAGACGGGCATCCGGAGCTGTCCGAAGGTAAGCGCCTGTTCCCGGCCTCTTTCGGCACAAGCCCCCGCTCCGGAGCGCACCGCGGCCGGCCGGAGGCTCTCTGCCGGCGAAGGTGCCTCGTCTCCGGCAAGGAAGCCTCAGCCGCTTCTCCTGCACACGGAGAGCGTGCTAGCTGCTGAAACGTGAAGAAAGAAGCTGCAGAACACTGGCACTGAGCGTGCAGCTTTCCAGCGGAGAGAAAAAGCTACTTGAACACTCTGCAAGCCTTTCCACTCCCAAAAACATGCACATGGAAGGAGCTGCTGCAAAAGCGATGCTGTGCTCGCTGCTGCTCCTCCTGAAGCTCTGGCTGCTAAATCTGAGGCTTTCCTTCCAATTTCAAGCTGCAAAGCACTTGCTGAATTGCAGGGAAAGTCCGGGAGGCATTTGCTCTGCTGGCACACTTTCTCCTTCCTAGACAGAGTGGAAAAGCTTTTCCCTGCCGTGTAGGCGACAAGAGACGCATTAGACGGGCATCCGGAGCTGTCCGAAGGTAAGCGCCTGTTCCCGGCCTCTTTCGGCACAAGCCCCCGCTCCGGAGCGCACCGCGGCCGGCCGGAGGCTCTCTGCCGGCGAAGGTGCCTCGTCTCCGGCAAGGAAGCCTCAGCCGCTTCTCCTGCACACGGAGAGCGTGCTAGCTGCTGAAACGTGAAGAAAGAAGCTGCAGAACACTGGCACTGAGCGTGCAGCTTTCCAGCGGAGAGAAAAAGCTACTTGAACACTCTGCAAGCCTTTCCACTCCCAAAAACATGCACATGGAAGGAGCTGCTGCAAAAGCGATGCTGTGCTCGCTGCTGCTCCTCCTGAAGCTCTGGCTGCTAAATCTGAGGCTTTCCTTCCAATTTCAAGCTGCAAAGCACTTGCTGAATTGCAGGGAAAGTCCGGGAGGCATTTGCTGTGCTGGCACACTTTCTCCTTCCTAGACAGAGTGGAAAAGCTTTTCCCTGCCGTGTAGGCGACAAGAGACGCATTAGACGGGCATCCGGAGCTGTCCGAAGGTAAGCGCCTGTTCCCGGCCTCTTTCGGCACAAGCCCCCGCTCCGGAGCGCACCGCGGCCGGCCGGAGGCTCTCTGCCGGCGAAGGTGCCTCGTCTCCGGCAAGGAAGCCTCAGCCGCTTCTCCTGCACACGGAGAGCGTGCTAGCTGCTGAAACGTGAAGAAAGAAGCTGCAGAACACTGGCACTGAGCGTGCAGCTTTCCAGCGGAGAGAAAAAGCTACTTGAACACTCTGCAAGCCTTTCCACTCCCAAAAACATGCACATGGAAGGAGCTGCTGCAAAAGCGATGCTGTGCTCGCTGCTGCTCCTCCTGAAGCTCTGGCTGCTAAATCTGAGGCTTTCCTTCCAATTTCAAGCTGCAAAGCACTTGCTGAATTGCAGGGAAAGTCCGGGAGGCATTTGCTGTGCTGGCACACTTTCTCCTTCCTAGACAGAGTGGAAAAGCTTTTCCCTGCCGTGTAGGCGACAAGAGACGCATTAGACGGGCATCCGGAGCTGTCCGAAGGTAAGCGCCTGTTCCCGGCCTCTTTCGGCACAAGCCCCCGCTCCGGAGCGCACCGCGGCCGGCCGGATGCTCTCTGCCGGCGAAGGTGCCTCGTCTCCGGCAAGGAAGCCTCAGCCGCTTCTCCTGCACACGGAGAGCGTGCTAGCTGCTGAAACGTGAAGAAAGAAGCTGCAGAACACTGGCACTGAGCGTGCAGCTTTCCAGCGGAGAGAAAAAGCTACTTGAACACTCTGCAAGCCTTTCCACTCCCAAAAACATGCACATGGAAGGAGCTGCTGCAAAAGCGATGCTGTGCTCGCTGCTGCTCCTCCTGAAGCTCTGGCTGCTAAATCTGAGGCTTTCCTTCCAATTTCAAGCTGCAAAGCACTTGCTGAATTGCAGGGAAAGTCCGGGAGGCATTTGCTGTGCTGGCACACTTTCTCCTTCCTAGACAGAGTGGAAAAGCTTTTCCCTGCCGTGTAGGCGACAAGAGACGCATTAGACGGGCATCCGGAGCTGTCCGAAGGTAAGCGCCTGTTCCCGGCCTCTTTCGGCACAAGCCCCCGCTCCGGAGCGCACCGCGGCCGGCCGGAGGCTCTCTGCCGGCGAAGGTGCCTCGTCTCCGGCAAGGAAGCCTCAGCCGCTTCTCCTGCACACGGAGAGCGTGCTAGCTGCTGAAACGTGAAGAAAGAAGCTGCAGAACACTGGCACTGAGCGTGCAGCTTTCCAGCGGAGAGAAAAAGCTACTTGAACACTCTGCAAGCCTTTCCACTCCCAAAAACATGCACATGGAAGGAGCTGCTGCAAAAGCGATGCTGTGCTCGCTGCTGCTCCTCCTGAAGCTCTGGCTGCTAAATCTGAGGCTTTCCTTCCAATTTCAAGCTGCAAAGCACTTGCTGAATTGCAGGGAAAGTCCGGGAGGCATTTGCTGTGCTGGCACACTTTCTCCTTCCTAGACAGAGTGGAAAAGCTTTTCCCTGCCGTGTAGGCGACAAGAGACGCATTAGACGGGCATCCGGAGCTGTCCGAAGGTAAGCGCCTGTTCCCGGCCTCTTTCGGCACAAGCCCCCGCTCCGGAGCGCACCGCGGCCGGCCGGATGCTCTCTGCCGGCGAAGGTGCCTCGTCTCCGGCAAGGAAGCCTCAGCCGCTTCTCCTGCACACGGAGAGCGTGCTAGCTGCTGAAACGTGAAGAAAGAAGCTGCAGAACACTGGCACTGAGCGTGCAGCTTTCCAGCGGAGAGAAAAAGCTACTTGAACACTCTGCAAGCCTTTCCACTCCCAAAAACATGCACATGGAAGGAGCTGCTGCAAAAGCGATGCTGTGCTCGCTGCTGCTCCTCCTGAAGCTCTGGCTGCTAAATCTGAGGCTTTCCTTCCAATTTCAAGCTGCAAAGCACTTGCTGAATTGCAGGGAAAGTCCGGGAGGCATTTGCTGTGCTGGCACACTTTCTCCTTCCTAGACAGAGTGGAAAAGCTTTTCCCTGCCGTGTAGGCGACAAGAGACGCATTAGACGGGCATCCGGAGCTGTCCGAAGGTAAGCGCCTGTTCCCGGCCTCTTTCGGCACAAGCCCCCGCTCCGGAGCGCACCGCGGCCGGCCGGAGGCTCTCTGCCGGCGAAGGTGCCTCGTCTCCGGCAAGGAAGCCTCAGCCGCTTCTCCTGCACACGGAGAGCGTGCTAGCTGCTGAAACGTGAAGAAAGAAGCTGCAGAACACTGGCACTGAGCGTGCAGCTTTCCAGCGGAGAGAAAAAGCTACTTGAACACTCTGCAAGCCTTTCCACTCCCAAAAACATGCACATGGAAGGAGCTGCTGCAAAAGCGATGCTGTGCTCGCTGCTGCTCCTCCTGAAGCTCTGGCTGCTAAATCTGAGGCTTTCCTTCCAATTTCAAGCTGCAAAGCACTTGCTGAATTGCAGGGAAAGTCCGGGAGGCATTTGCTGTGCTGGCACACTTTCTCCTTCCTAGACAGAGTGGAAAAGCTTTTCCCTGCCGTGTAGGCGACAAGAGACGCATTAGACGGGCATCCGGAGCTGTCCGAAGGTAAGCGCCTGTTCCCGGCCTCTTTCGGCACAAGCCCCCGCTCCGGAGCGCACCGCGGCCGGCCGGAGGCTCTCTGCCGGCGAAGGTGCCTCGTCTCCGGCAAGGAAGCCTCAGCCGCTTCTCCTGCACACGGAGAGCGTGCTAGCTGCTGAAACGTGAAGAAAGAAGCTGCAGAACACTGGCACTGAGCGTGCAGCTTTCCAGCGGAGAGAAAAAGCTACTTGAACACTCTGCAAGCCTTTCCACTCCCAAAAACATGCACATGGAAGGAGCTGCTGCAAAAGCGATGCTGTGCTCGCTGCTGCTCCTCCTGAAGCTCTGGCTGCTAAATCTGAGGCTTTCCTTCCAATTTCAAGCTGCAAAGCACTTGCTGAATTGCAGGGAAAGTCCGGGAGGCATTTGCTCTGCTGGCACACTTTCTCCTTCCTAGACAGAGTGGAAAAGCTTTTCCCTGCCGTGTAGGCGACAAGAGACGCATTAGACGGGCATCCGGAGCTGTCCGAAGGTAAGCGCCTGTTCCCGGCCTCTTTCGGCACAAGCCCCCGCTCCGGAGTGCACCGCGGCCGGCCGGAGGCTCTCTGCCGGCGAAGGTGCCGCTTCTCCGGCAAGGAAGCCTCAGCCGCTTCTCCTGCACACGGAGAGCGTGCTAGCTGCTGAAATGTGAAGAAAGAAGCTGCAGAACACTGGCACTGAG
Source organism: Fringilla coelebs (assembly GCF_963513975.1). Lineage (NCBI taxonomy): Eukaryota > Metazoa > Chordata > Aves > Passeriformes > Fringillidae > Fringilla > Fringilla coelebs. Next base: position 68,143 of record NW_028167529.1, read on the forward strand.
CGTGCAGCTTTCCAGCGGAGAGAAAAAGCTACTTGAACACTCTGCAAGCCTTTCCACTCCCAAAAACATGCACATGGAAGGAGCTGTTGCAAAAGCGATGCTGTGCTCGCTGCTGCTCCTCCTGAAGCTCTGGCTGCTAAATCTGAGGCTTTCCTTCCAATTTCAAGCTGCAAAGCACTTGCTGAATTGCAGGGAAAGTCCGGGAGGCATTTGCTGTGCTGGCACACTTTCTCCTTCCTAGACAGAGTGGAAAAGCTTTTCCCTGCCGTGTAGGCGACAAGAGACGCATTAGACGGGCATCCGGAGCTGTCCGAAGGTAAGCGCCTGTTCCCGGCCTCTTTCGGCACAAGCCCCCGCTCCGGAGCGCACCGCGGCCGGCCGGAGGCTCTCTGCCGGCGAAGGTGCCTCGTCTCCGGCAAGGAAGCCTCAGCCGCTTCTCCTGCACACGGAGAGCGTGCTAGCTGCTGAAACGTGAAGAAAGAAGCTGCAGAACACTGGCACTGAGCGTGCAGCTTTCCAGCGGAGAGAAAAAGCTACTTGAACACTCTGCAAGCCTTTCCACTCCCAAAAACATGCACATGGAAGGAGCTGCTGCAAAAGCGATGCTGTGCTCGCTGCTGCTCCTCCTGAAGCTCTGGCTGCTAAATCTGAGGCTTTCCTTCCAATTTCAAGCTGCAAAGCACTTGCTGAATTGCAGGGAAAGTCCGGGAGGCATTTGCTCTGCTGGCACACTTTCTCCTTCCTAGACAGAGTGGAAAAGCTTTTCCCTGCCGTGTAGGCGACAAGAGACGCATTAGACGGGCATCCGGAGCTGTCCGAAGGTAAGCGCCTGTTCCCGGCCTCTTTCGGCACAAGCCCCCGCTCCGGAGCGCACCGCGGCCGGCCGGAGGCTCTCTGCCGGCGAAGGTGCCTCGTCTCCGGCAAGGAAGCCTCAGCCGCTTCTCCTGCACACGGAGAGCGTGCTAGCTGCTGAAACGTGAAGAAAGAAGCTGCAGAACACTGGCACTGAGCGTGCAGCTTTCCAGCGGAGAGAAAAAGCTACTTGAACACTCTGCAAGCCTTTCCACTCCCAAAAACATGCACATGGAAGGAGCTGCTGCAAAAGCGATGCTGTGCTCGCTGCTGCTCCTCCTGAAGCTCTGGCTGCTAAATCTGAGGCTTTCCTTCCAATTTCAAGCTGCAAAGCACTTGCTGAATTGCAGGGAAAGTCCGGGAGGCATTTGCTGTGCTGGCACACTTTCTCCTTCCTAGACAGAGTGGAAAAGCTTTTCCCTGCCGTGTAGGCGACAAAAGACGCATTAGACGGGCATCCGGAGCTGTCCGAAGGTAAGCGCCTGTTCCCGGCCTCTTTCGGCACAAGCCCCCGCTCCGGAGCGCACCGCGGCCGGCCGGAGGCTCTCTGCCGGCGAAGGTGCCTCGTCTCCGGCAAGGAAGCCTCAGCCGCTTCTCCTGCACACGGAGAGCGTGCTAGCTGCTGAAACGTGAAGAAAGAAGCTGCAGAACACTGGCACTGAGCGTGCAGCTTTCCAGCGGAGAGAAAAAGCTACTTGAACACTCTGCAAGCCTTTCCACTCCCAAAAACATGCACATGGAAGGAGCTGCTGCAAAAGCGATGCTGTGCTCGCTGCTGCTCCTCCTGAAGCTCTGGCTGCTAAATCTGAGGCTTTCCTTCCAATTTCAAGCTGCAAAGCACTTGCTGAATTGCAGGGAAAGTCCGGGAGGCATTTGCTGTGCTGGCACACTTTCTCCTTCCTAGACAGAGTGGAAAAGCTTTTCCCTGCCGTGTAGGCGACAAGAGACGCATTAGACGGGCATCCGGAGCTGTCCGAAGGTAAGCGCCTGTTGCCGGCCTCTTTCGGCACAAGCCCCCGCTCCGGAGCGCACCGCGGCCGGCCGGAGGCTCTCTGCCGGCGAAGGTGCCTCGTCTCCGGCAAGGAAGCCTCAGCCGCTTCTCCTGCACACGGAGAGCGTGCTAGCTGCTGAAACGTGAAGAAAGAAGCTGCAGAACACTGGCACTGAGCGTGCAGCTTTCCAGCGGAGAGAAAAAGCTACTTGAACACTCTGCAAGCCTTTCCACTCCCAAAAACATGCACATGGAAGGAGCTGCTGCAAAAGCGATGCTGTGCTCGCTGCTGCTCCTCCTGAAGCTCTGGCTGCTAAATCTGAGGCTTTCCTTCCAATTTCAAGCTGCAAAGCACTTGCTGAATTGCAGGGAAAGTCCGGGAGGCATTTGCTGTGCTGGCACACTTTCTCCTTCCTAGACAGAGTGGAAAAGCTTTTCCCTGCCGTGTAGGCGACAAGAGACGCATTAGACGGGCATCCGGAGCTGTCCAAAGGTAAGCGCCTGTTGCCGGCCTCTTTCGGCACAAGCCCCCGCTCCGGAGCGCACCGCGGCCGGCCGGAGGCTCTCTGCCGGCGAAGGTGCCTCGTCTCCGGCAAGGAAGCCTCAGCCGCTTCTCCTGCACACGGAGAGCGTGCTAGCTGCTGAAACGTGAAGAAAGAAGCTGCAGAACACTGGCACTGAGCGTGCAGCTTTCCAGCGGAGAGAAAAAGCTACTTGAACACTCTGCAAGCCTTTCCACTCCCAAAAACATGCACATGGAAGGAGCTGCTGCAAAAGCGATGCTGTGCTCGCTGCTGCTCCTCCTGAAGCTCTGGCTGCTAAATCTGAGGCTTTCCTTCCAATTTCAAGCTGCAAAGCACTTGCTGAATTGCAGGGAAAGTCCGGGAGGCATTTGCTCTGCTGGCACACTTTCTCCTTCCTAGACAGAGTGGAAAAGCTTTTCCCTGCCGTGTAGGCGACAAGAGACGCATTAGACGGGCATCCGGAGCTGTCCGAAGGTAAGCGCCTGTTCCCGGCCTCTTTCGCCACAAGCCCCCGCTCCGGAGCGCACCGCGGCCGGCCGGAGGCTCTCTGCCGGCGAAGGTGCCTCGTCTCCGGCAAGGAAGCCTCAGCCGCTTCTCCTGCACACGGAGAGCGTGCTAGCTGCTGAAACGTGAAGAAAGAAGCTGCAGAACACTGGCACTGAGCGTGCAGCTTTCCAGCGGAGAGAAAAAGCTACTTGAACACTCTGCAAGCCTTTCCACTCCCAAAAACATGCACATGGAAGGAGCTGCTGCAAAAGCGATGCTGTGCTCGCTGCTGCTCCTCCTGAAGCTCTGGCTGCTAAATCTGAGGCTTTCCTTCCAATTTCAAGCTGCAAAGCACTTGCTGAATTGCAGGGAAAGTCCGGGAGGCATTTGCTCTGCTGGCACACTTTCTCCTTCCTAGACAGAGTGGAAAAGCTTTTCCCTGCCGTGTAGGCGACAAGAGACGCATTAGACGGGCATCCGGAGCTGTCCGAAGGTAAGCGCCTGTTCCCGGCCTCTTTCGGCACAAGCCCCCGCTCCGGAGCGCACCGCGGCCGGCCGGAGGCTCTCTGCCGGCGAAGGTGCCTCGTCTCCGGCAAGGAAGCCTCAGCCGCTTCTCCTGCACACGGAGAGCGTGCTAGCTGCTGAAACGTGAAGAAAGAAGCTGCAGAACACTGGCACTGAGCGTGCAGCTTTCCAGCGGAGAGAAAAAGCTACTTGAACACTCTGCAAGCCTTTCCACTCCCAAAAACATGCACATGGAAGGAGCTGCTGCAAAAGCGATGCTGTGCTCGCTGCTGCTCCTCCTGAAGCTCTGGCTGCTAAATCTGAGGCTTTCCTTCCAATTTCAAGCTGCAAAGCACTTGCTGAATTGCAGGGAAAGTCCGGGAGGCATTTGCTGTGCTGGCACACTTTATCCTTCCTAGACAGAGTGGAAAAGCTTTTCCCTGCCGTGTAGGCGACAAGAGACGCATTAGACGGGCCTCCGGAGCTGTCCGAAGGTAAGCGCCTGTTCCCGGCCTCTTTCGGCACAAGCCCCCGCTCCGGAGCGCACCGCGGCCGGCCGGAGGCTCTCTGCCGGCGAAGGTGCCTCGTCTCCGGCAAGGAAGCCTCAGCCGCTTCTCCTGCACACGGAGAGCGTGCTAGCTGCTGAAACGTGAAGAAAGAAGCTGCAGAACACTGGCACTGAGCGTGCAGCTTTCCAGCGGAGAGAAAAAGCTACTTGAACACTCTGCAAGCCTTTCCACTCCCAAAAACATGCACATGGAAGGAGCTGCTGCAAAAGCGATGCTGTGCTCGCTGCTGCTCCTCCTGAAGCTCTGGCTGCTAAATCTGAGGCTTTCCTTCCAATTTCAAGCTGCAAAGCACTTGCTGAATTGCAGGGAAAGTCCGGGAGGCATTTGCTGTGCTGGCACACTTTCTCCTTCCTAGACAGAGTGGAAAAGCTTTTCCCTGCCGTGTAGGCGACAAGAGACGCATTAGACGGGCATCCGGAGCTGTCCAAAGGTAAGCGCCTGTTCCCGGCCTCTTTCGGCACAAGCCCCCGCTCCGGAGCGCACCGCGGCCGGCCGGAGGCTCTCTGCCGGCGAAGGTGCCTCGTCTCCGGCAAGGAAGCCTCAGCCGCTTCTCCTGCACACGGAGAGCGTGCTAGCTGCTGAAACGTGAAGAAAGAAGCTGCAGAACACTGGCACTGAGCGTGCAGCTTTCCAGCGGAGAGAAAAAGCTACTTGAACACTCTGCAAGCCTTTCCACTCCCAAAAACATGCACATGGAAGGAGCTGCTGCAAAAGCGATGCTGTGCTCGCTGCTGCTCCTCCTGAAGCTCTGGCTGCTAAATCTGAGGCTTTCCTTCCAATTTCAAGCTGCAAAGCACTTGCTGAATTGCAGGGAAAGTCCGGGAGGCATTTGCTGTGCTGGCACACTTTCTCCTTCCTAGACAGAGTGGAAAAGCTTTTCCCTGCCGTGTAGGCGACAAGAGACGCATTAGACGGGCATCCGGAGCTGTCCGAAGGTAAGCGCCTGTTCCCGGCCTCTTTCGGCACAAGCCCCCGCTCCGGAGCGCACCGCGGCCGGCCGGAGGCTCTCTGCCGGCGAAGGTGCCTCGTCTCCGGCAAGGAAGCCTCAGCCGCTTCTCCTGCACACGGAGAGCGTGCTAGCTGCTGAAACGTGAAGAAAGAAGCTGCAGAACACTGGCACTGAGCGTGCAGCTTTCCAGCGGAGAGAAAAAGCTACTTGAACACTCTGCAAGCCTTTCCACTCCCAAAAACATGCACATGGAAGGAGCTGCTGCAAAAGCGATGCTGTGCTCGCTGCTGCTCCTCCTGAAGCTCTGGCTGCTAAATCTGAGGCTTTCCTTCCAATTTCAAGCTGCAAAGCACTTGCTGAATTGCAGGGAAAGTCCGGGAGGCATTTGCTGTGCTGGCACACTTTCTCCTTCCTAGACAGAGTGGAAAAGCTTTTCCCTGCCGTGTAGGCGACAAGAGACGCATTAGACGGGCATCCGGAGCTGTCCGAAGGTAAGCGCCTGTTCCCGGCCTCTTTCGGCACAAGCCCCCGCTCCGGAGCGCACCGCGGCCGGCCGGAGGCTCTCTGCCGGCGAAGGTGCCTCGTCTCCGGCAAGGAAGCCTCAGCCGCTTCTCCTGCACACGGAGAGCGTGCTAGCTGCTGAAACGTGAAGAAAGAAGCTGCAGAACACTGGCACTGAGCGTGCAGCTTTCCAGCGGAGAGAAAAAGCTACTTGAACACTCTGCAAGCCTTTCCACTCCCAAAAACATGCACATGGAAGGAGCTGCTGCAAAAGCGATGCTGTGCTCGCTGCTGCTCCTCCTGAAGCTCTGGCTGCTAAATCTGAGGCTTTCCTTCCAATTTCAAGCTGCAAAGCACTTGCTGAATTGCAGGGAAAGTCCGGGAGGCATTTGCTGTGCTGGCACACTTTCTCCTTCCTAGACAGAGTGGAAAAGCTTTTCCCTGCCGTGTAGGCGACAAGAGACGCATTAGACGGGCATCCGGAGCTGTCCGAAGGTAAGCGCCTGTTCCCGGCCTCTTTCGGCACAAGCCCCCGCTCCGGAGCGCACCGCGGCCGGCCGGAGGCTCTCTGCCGGCGAAGGTGCCTCGTCTCCGGCAAGGAAGCCTCAGCCGCTTCTCCTGCACACGGAGAGCGTGCTAGCTGCTGAAACGTGAAGAAAGAAGCTGCAGAACACTGGCACTGAGCGTGCAGCTTTCCAGCGGAGAGAAAAAGCTACTTGAACACTCTGCAAGCCTTTCCACTCCCAAAAACATGCACATGGAAGGAGCTGCTGCAAAAGCGATGCTGTGCTCGCTGCTGCTCCTCCTGAAGCTCTGGCTGCTAAATCTGAGGCTTTCCTTCCAATTTCAAGCTGCAAAGCACTTGCTGAATTGCAGGGAAAGTCCGGGAGGCATTTGCTGTGCTGGCACACTTTCTCCTTCCTAGACAGAGTGGAAAAGCTTTTTCCTGCCGTGTAGGCGACAAGAGACGCATTAGACGGGCATCCGGAGCTGTCCGAAGGTAAGCGCCTGTTCCCGGCCTCTTTCGGCACAAGCCCCCGCTCCGGAGCGCACCGCGGCCGGCCGGAGGCTCTCTGCCGGCGAAGGTGCCTCGTCTCCGGCAAGGAAGCCTCAGCCGCTTCTCCTGCACACGGAGAGCGTGCTAGCTGCTGAAACGTGAAGAAAGAAGCTGCAGAACACTGGCACTGAGCGTGCAGCTTTCCAGCGGAGAGAAAAAGCTACTTGAACACTCTGCAAGCCTTTCCACTCCCAAAAACATGCACATGGAAGGAGCTGCTGCAAAAGCGATGCTGTGCTCGCTGCTGCTCCTCCTGAAGCTCTGGCTGCTAAATCTGAGGCTTTCCTTCCAATTTCAAGCTGCAAAGCACTTGCTGAATTGCAGGGAAAGTCCGGGAGGCATTTGCTGTGCTGGCACACTTTCTCCTTCCTAGACAGAGTGGAAAAGCTTTTCCCTGCCGTGTAGGCGACAAGAGACGCATTAGACGGGCATCCGGAGCTGTCCGAAGGTAAGCGCCTGTTCCCGGCCTCTTTCGGCACAAGCCCCCGCTCCGGAGCGCACCGCGGCCGGCCGGAGGCTCTCTGCCGGCGAAGGTGCCTCGTCTCCGGCAAGGAAGCCTCAGCCGCTTCTCCTGCACACGGAGAGCGTGCTAGCTGCTGAAACGTGAAGAAAGAAGCTGCAGAACACTGGCACTGAGCGTGCAGCTTTCCAGCGGAGAGAAAAAGCTACTTGAACACTCTGCAAGCCTTTCCATTCCCAAAAACATGCACATGGAAGGAGCTGCTGCAAAAGCGATGCTGTGCTCGCTGCTGCTCCTCCTGAAGCTCTGGCTGCTAAATCTGAGGCTTTCCTTCCAATTTCAAGCTGCAAAGCACTTGCTGAATTGCAGGGAAAGTCCGGGAGGCATTTGCTGTGCTGGCACACTTTCTCCTTCCTAGACAGAGTGGAAAAGCTTTTCCCTGCCGTGTAGGCGACAAGAGACGCATTAGACGGGCATCCGGAGCTGTCCGAAGGTAAGCGCCTGTTCCCGGCCTCTTTCGGCACAAGCCCCCGCTCCGGAGCGCACCGCGGCCGGCCGGAGGCTCTCTGCCGGCGAAGGTGCCTCGTCTCCGGCAAGGAAGCCTCAGCCGCTTCTCCTGCACACGGAGAGCGTGCTAGCTGCTGAAACGTGAAGAAAGAAGCTGCAGAACACTGGCACTGAGCGTGCAGCTTTCCAGCGGAGAGAAAAAGCTACTTGAACACTCTGCAAGCCTTTCCACTCCCAAAAACATGCACATGGAAGGAGCTGCTGCAAAAGCGATGCTGTGCTCGCTGCTGCTACTCCTGAAGCTCTGGCTGCTAAATCTGAGGCTTTCCTTCCAATTTCAAGCTGCAAAGCACTTGCTGAATTGCAGGGAAAGTCCGGGAGGCATTTGCTCTGCTGGCACACTTTCTCCTTCCTAGACAGAGTGGAAAAGCTTTTCCCTGCCGTGTAGGCGACAAGAGACGCATTAGACGGGCATCCTGAGCTGTCCAAAGGTAAGCGCCTGTTCCCGGCCTCTTTCGGCACAAGCCCCCGCTCCGGAGCGCACCGCGGCCGGCCGGAGGCTCTCTGCCGGCGAAGGTGCCTCGTCTCCGGCAAGGAAGCCTCAGCCGCTTCTCCTGCACACGGAGAGCGTGCTAGCTGCTGAAACGTGAAGAAAGAAGCTGCAGAACACTGGCACTGAGCGTGCAGCTTTCCAGCGGAGAGAAAAAGCTACTTGAACACTCTGCAAGCCTTTCCACTCCCAAAAACATGCACATGGAAGGAGCTGCTGCAAAAGCGATGCTGTGCTCGCTGCTGCTCCTCCTGAAGCTCTGGCTGCTAAATCTGAGGCTTTCCTTCCAATTTCAAGCTGCAAAGCACTTGCTGAATTGCAGGGAAAGTCCGGGAGGCATTTGCTCTGCTGGCACACTTTCTCCTTCCTAGACAGAGTGGAAAAGCTTTTCCCTGCCGTGTAGGCGACAAGAGACGCATTAGACGGGCATCCGGAGCTGTCCGAAGGTAAGCGCCTGTTCCCGGCCTCTTTCGCCACAAGCCCCCGCTCCGGAGCGCACCGCGGCCGGCCGGAGGCTCTCTGCCGGCGAAGGTGCCTCGTCTCCGGCAAGGAAGCCTCAGCCGCTTCTCCTGCACACGGAGAGCGTGCTAGCTGCTGAAACGTGAAGAAAGAAGCTGCAGAACACTGGCACTGAGCGTGCAGCTTTCCAGCGGAGAGAAAAAGCTACTTGAACACTCTGCAAGCCTTTCCACTCCCAAAAACATGCACATGGAAGGAGCTGCTGCAAAAGCGATGCTGTGCTCGCTGCTGCTCCTCCTGAAGCTCTGGCTGCTAAATCTGAGGCTTTCCTTCCAATTTCAAGCTGCAAAGCACTTGCTGAATTGCAGGGAAAGTCCGGGAGGCATTTGCTGTGCTGGCACACTTTCTCCTTCCTAGACAGAGTGGAAAAGCTTTTCCCTGCCGTGTAGGCGACAAGAGACGCATTAGACGGGCATCCGGAGCTGTCCGAAGGTAAGCGCCTGTTCCCGGCCTCTTTCGGCACAAGCCCCCGCTCCGGAGCGCACCGCGGCCGGCCGGAGGCTCTCTGCCGGCGAAGGTGCCTCGTCTCCGGCAAGGAAGCCTCAGCCGCTTCTCCTGCACACGGAGAGCGTGCTAGCTGCTGAAACGTGAAGAAAGAAGCTGCAGAACACTGGCACTGAGCGTGCAGCTTTCCAGCGGAGAGAAAAAGCTACTTGAACACTCTGCAAGCCTTTCCACTCCCAAAAACATGCACATGGAAGGAGCTGCTGCAAAAGCGATGCTGTGCTCGCTGCTGCTCCTCCTGAAGCTCTGGCTGCTAAATCGGAGGCTTTCCTTCCAATTTCAAGCTGCAAAGCACTTGCTGAATTGCAGGGAAAGTCCGGGAGGCATTTGCTGTGCTGGCACACTTTCTCCTTCCTAGACAGAGTGGAAAAGCTTTTCCCTGCCGTGTAGGCGACAAGAGACGCATTAGACGGGCATCCGGAGCTGTCCGAAGGTAAGCGCCTGTTCCCGGCCTCTTTCGGCACAAGCCCCCGCTCCGGAGCGCACCGCGGCCGGCCGGAGGCTCTCTGCCGGCGAAGGTGCCTCGTCTCCGGCAAGGAAGCCTCAGCCGCTTCTCCTGCACACGGAGAGCGTGCTAGCTGCTGAAACGTGAAGAAAGAAGCTGCAGAACACTGGCACTGAGCGTGCAGCTTTCCAGCGGAGAGAAAAAGCTACTTGAACACTCTGCAAGCCTTTCCACTCCCAAAAACATGCACATGGAAGGAGCTGCTGCAAAAGCGATGCTGTGCTCGCTGCTGCTCCTCCTGAAGCTCTGGCTGCTAAATCTGAGGCTTTCCTTCCAATTTCAAGCTGCAAAGCACTTGCTGAATTGCAGGGAAAGTCCGGGAGGCATTTGCTGTGCTGGCACACTTTCTCCTTCCTAGACAGAGTGGAAAAGCTTTTCCCTGCCGTGTAGGCGACAAGAGACGCATTAGACGGGCATCCGGAGCTGTCCGAAGGTAAGCGCCTGTTCCCGGCCTCTTTCGGCACAAGCCCCCGCTCCGGAGCGCACCGCGGCCGGCCGGAGGCTCTCTGCCGGCGAAGGTGCCTCGTCTCCGGCAAGGAAGCCTCAGCCGCTTCTCCTGCACACGGAGAGCGTGCTAGCTGCTGAAACGTGAAGAAAGAAGCTGCAGAACACTGGCACTGAGCGTGCAGCTTTCCAGCGGAGAGAAAAAGCTACTTGAACACTCTGCAAGCCTTTCCACTCCCAAAAACATGCACATGGAAGGAGCTGCTGCAAAAGCGATGCTGTGCTCGCTGCTGCTCCTCCTGAAGCTCTGGCTGCTAAATCTGAGGCTTTCCTTCCAATTTCAAGCTGCAAAGCACTTGCTGAATTGCAGGGAAAGTCCGGGAGGCATTTGCTGTGCTGGCACACTTTCTCCTTCCTAGACAGAGTGGAAAAGCTTTTCCCTGCCGTGTAGGCGACAAGAGACGCATTAGACGGGCATCCGGAGCTGTCCGAAGGTAAGCGCCCGTTCCCGGCCTCTTTCGGCACAAGCCCCCGCTCCGGAGCGCACCGCGGCCGGCCGGAGGCTCTCTGCCGGCGAAGGTGCCTCGTCTCCGGCAAGGAAGCCTCAGCCGCTTCTCCTGCACACGGAGAGCGTGCTAGCTGCTGAAACGTGAAGAAAGAAGCTGCAGAACACTGGCACTGAGCGTGCAGCTTTCCAGCGGAGAGAAAAAGCTACTTGAACACTCTGCAAGCCTTTCCACTCCCAAAAACATGCACATGGAAGGAGCTGCTGCAAAAGCGATGCTGTGCTCGCTGCTGCTCCTCCTGAAGCTCTGGCTGCTAAATCTGAGGCTTTCCTTCCAATTTCAAGCTGCAAAGCACTTGCTGAATTGCAGGGAAAGTCCGGGAGGCATTTGCTCTGCTGGCACACTTTCTCCTTCCTAGACAGAGTGGAAAAGCTTTTCCCTGCCGTGTAGGCGACAAGAGACGCATTAGACGGGCATCCGGAGCTGTCCGAAGGTAAGCGCCTGTTCCCGGCCTCTTTCGCCACAAGCCCCCGCTCCGGAGCGCACCGCGGCCGGCCGGAGGCTCTCTGCCGGCGAAGGTGCCTCGTCTCCGGCAAGGAAGCCTCAGCCGCTTCTCCTGCACACGGAGAGCGTGCTAGCTGCTGAAACGTGAAGAAAGAAGCTGCAGAACACTGGCACTGAGCGTGCAGCTTTCCAGCGGAGAGAAAAAGCTACTTGAACACTCTGCAAGCCTTTCCACTCCCAAAAACATGCACATGGAAGGAGCTGCTGCAAAAGCGATGCTGTGCTCGCTGCTGCTCCTCCTGAAGCTCTGGCTGCTAAATCTGAGGCTTTCCTTCCAATCTCAAGCTGCAAAGCACTTGCTGAATTGCAGGGAAAGTCCGGGAGGCATTTGCTGTGCTGGCACACTTTCTCCTTCCTAGACAGAGTGGAAAAGCTTTTCCCTGCCGTGTAGGCGACAAGAGACGCATTAGACGGGCATCCGGAGCTGTCCGAAGGTAAGCGCCTGTTCCCGGCCTCTTTCGGCACAAGCCCCCGCTCCGGAGCGCACCGCGGCCGGCCGGAGGCTCTCTGCCGGCGAAGGTGCCTCGTCTCCGGCAAGGAAGCCTCAGCCGCTTCTCCTGCACACGGAGAGCGTGCTAGCTGCTGAAACGTGAAGAAAGAAGCTGCAGAACACTGGCACTGAGCGTGCAGCTTTCCAGCGGAGAGAAAAAGCTACTTGAACACTCTGCAAGCCTTTCCACTCCCAAAAACATGCACATGGAAGGAGCTGCTGCAAAAGCGATGCTGTGCTCGCTGCTGCTCCTCCTGAAGCTCTGGCTGCTAAATCTGAGGCTTTCCTTCCAATCTCAAGCTGCAAAGCACTTGCTGAATTGCAGGGAAAGTCCGGGAGGCATTTGCTGTGCTGGCACACTTTCTCCTTCCTAGACAGAGTGGAAAAGCTTTTCCCTGCCGTGTAGGCGACAAGAGACGCATTAGACGGGCATCCGGAGCTGTCCGAAGGTAAGCGCCTGTTCCCGGCCTCTTTCGGCACAAGCCCCCGCTCCGGAGCGCACCGCGGCCGGCCGGAGGCTCTCTGCCGGCGAAGGTGCCTCGTCTCCGGCAAGGAAGCCTCAGCCGCTTCTCCTGCACACGGAGAGCGTGCTAGCTGCTGAAACGTGAAGAAAGAAGCTGCAGAACACTGGCACTGAGCGTGCAGCTTTCCAGCGGAGAGAAAAAGCTACTTGAACACTCTGCAAGCCTTTCCACTCCCAAAAACATGCACATGGAAGGAGCTGCTGCAAAAGCGATGCTGTGCTCGCTGCTGCTCCTCCTGAAGCTCTGGCTGCTAAATCTGAGGCTTTCCTTCCAATTTCAAGCTGCAAAGCACTTGCTGAATTGCAGGGAAAGTCCGGGAGGCATTTGCTGTGCTGGCACACTTTCTCCTTCCTAGACAGAGTGGAAAAGCTTTTCCCTGCCGTGTAGGCGACAAGAGACGCATTAGACGGGCATCCGGAGCTGTCCGAAGGTAAGCGCCTGTTCCCGGCCTCTTTCGGCACAAGCCCCCGCTCCGGAGCGCACCGCGGCCGGCCGGAGGCTCTCTGCCGGCGAAGGTGCCTCGTCTCCGGCAAGGAAGCCTCAGCCGCTTCTCCTGCACACGGAGAGCGTGCTAGCTGCTGAAACGTGAAGAAAGAAGCTGCAGAACACTGGCACTGAGCGTGCAGCTTTCCAGCGGAGAGAAAAAGCTACTTGAACACTCTGCAAGCCTTTCCACTCCCAAAAACATGCACATGGAAGGAGCTGCTGCAAAAGCGATGCTGTGCTCGCTGCTGCTCCTCCTGAAGCTCTGGCTGCTAAATCTGAGGCTTTCCTTCCAATTTCAAGCTGCAAAGCACTTGCTGAATTGCAGGGAAAGTCCGGGAGGCATTTGCTGTGCTGGCACACTTTCTCCTTCCTAGACAGAGTGGAAAAGCTTTTCCCTGCCGTGTAGGCGACAAGAGACGCATTAGACGGGCATCCGGAGCTGTCCGAAGGTAAGCGCCTGTTGCCGGCCTCTTTCGGCACAAGCCCCCGCTCCGGAGCGCACCGCGGCCGGCCGGAGGCTCTCTGCCGGCGAAGGTGCCTCGTCTCCGGCAAGGAAGCCTCAGCCGCTTCTCCTGCACACGGAGAGCGTGCTAGCTGCTGAAACGTGAAGAAAGAAGCTGCAGAACACTGGCACTGAGCGTGCAGCTTTCCAGCGGAGAGAAAAAGCTACTTGAACACTCTGCAAGCCTTTCCACTCCCAAAAACATGCACATGGAAGGAGCTGCTGCAAAAGCGATGCTGTGCTCGCTGCTGCTCCTCCTGAAGCTCTGGCTGCTAAATCTGAGGCTTTCCTTCCAATTTCAAGCTGCAAAGCACTTGCTGAATTGCAGGGAAAGTCCGGGAGGCATTTGCTGTGCTGGCACACTTTCTCCTTCCTAGACAGAGTGGAAAAGCTTTTCCCTGCCGTGTAGGCGACAAGAGACGCATTAGACGGGCATCCGGAGCTGTCCGAAGGTAAGCGCCTGTTCCCGGCCTCTTTCGGCACAAGCCCCCGCTCCGGAGCGCACCGCGGCCGGCCGGAGGCTCTCTGCCGGCGAAGGTGCCTCGTCTCCGGCAAGGAAGCCTCAGCCGCTTCTCCTGCACACGGAGAGCGTGCTAGCTGCTGAAACGTGAAGAAAGAAGCTGCAGAACACTGGCACTGAGCGTGCAGCTTTCCAGCGGAGAGAAAAAGCTACTTGAACACTCTGCAAGCCTTTCCACTCCCAAAAACATGCACATGGAAGGAGCTGCTGCAAAAGCGATGCTGTGCTCGCTGCTGCTCCTCCTGAAGCTCTGGCTGCTAAATCTGAGGCTTTCCTTCCAATTTCAAGCTGCAAAGCACTTGCTGAATTGCAGGGAAAGTCCGGGAGGCATTTGCTCTGCTGGCACACTTTCTCCTTCCTAGACAGAGTGGAAAAGCTTTTCCCTGCCGTGTAGGCGACAAGAGACGCATTAGACGGGCATCCGGAGCTGTCCGAAGGTAAGCGCCTGTTCCCGGCCTCTTTCGGCACAAGCCCCCGCTCCGGAGCGCACCGCGGCCGGCCGGAGGCTCTCTGCCGGCGAAGGTGCCTCGTCTCCGGCAAGGAAGCCTCAGCCGCTTCTCCTGCACACGGAGAGCGTGCTAGCTGCTGAAACGTGAAGAAAGAAGCTGCAGAACACTGGCACTGAGCGTGCAGCTTTCCAGCGGAGAGAAAAAGCTACTTGAACACTCTGCAAGCCTTTCCACTCCCAAAAACATGCACATGGAAGGAGCTGCTGCAAAAGCGATGCTGTGCTCGCTGCTGCTCCTCCTGAAGCTCTGGCTGCTAAATCTGAGGCTTTCCTTCCAATTTCAAGCTGCAAAGCACTTGCTGAATTGCAGGGAAAGTCCGGGAGGCATTTGCTGTGCTGGCACACTTTCTCCTTCCTAGACAGAGTGGAAAAGCTTTTCCCTGCCGTGTAGGCGACAAGAGACGCATTAGACGGGCATCCGGAGCTGTCCGAAGGTAAGCGCCTGTTCCCGGCCTCTTTCGGCACAAGCCCCCGCTCCGGAGCGCACCGCGGCCGGCCGGAGGCTCTCTGCCGGCGAAGGTGCCTCGTCTCCGGCAAGGAAGCCTCAGCCGCTTCTCCTGCACACGGAGAGCGTGCTAGCTGCTGAAACGTGAAGAAAGAAGCTGCAGAACACTGGCACTGAGCGTGCAGCTTTCCAGCGGAGAGAAAAAGCTACTTGAACACTCTGCAAGCCTTTCCACTCCCAAAAACATGCACATGGAAGGAGCTGCTGCAAAAGCGATGCTGTGCTCGCTGCTGCTCCTCCTGAAGCTCTGGCTGCTAAATCTGAGGCTTTCCTTCCAATCTCAAGCTGCAAAGCACTTGCTGAATTGCAGGGAAAGTCCGGGAGGCATTTGCTGTGCTGGCACACTTTCTCCTTCCTAGACAGAGTGGAAAAGCTTTTCCCTGCCGTGTAGGCGACAAGAGACGCATTAGACGGGCATCCGGAGCTGTCCGAAGGTAAGCGCCTGTTCCCGGCCTCTTTCGGCACAAGCCCCCGCTCCGGAGCGCACCGCGGCCGGCCGGAGGCTCTCTGCCGGCGAAGGTGCCTCGTCTCCGGCAAGGAAGCCTCAGCCGCTTCTCCTGCACACGGAGAGCGTGCTAGCTGCTGAAACGTGAAGAAAGAAGCTGCAGAACACTGGCACTGAGCGTGCAGCTTTCCAGCGGAGAGAAAAAGCTACTTGAACACTCTGCAAGCCTTTCCACTCCCAAAAACATGCACATGGAAGGAGCTGCTGCAAAAGCGATGCTGTGCTCGCTGCTGCTCCTCCTGAAGCTCTGGCTGCTAAATCTGAGGCTTTCCTTCCAATCTCAAGCTGCAAAGCACTTGCTGAATTGCAGGGAAAGTCCGGGAGGCATTTGCTCTGCTGGCACACTTTCTCCTTCCTAGACAGAGTGGAAAAGCTTTTCCCTGCCGTGTAGGCGACAAGAGACGCATTAGACGGGCATCCGGAGCTGTCCGAAGGTAAGCGCCTGTTCCCGGCCTCTTTCGGCACAAGCCCCCGCTCCGGAGCGCACCGCGGCCGGCCGGAGGCTCTCTGCCGGCGAAGGTGCCTCGTCTCCGGCAAGGAAGCCTCAGCCGCTTCTCCTGCACACGGAGAGCGTGCTAGCTGCTGAAACGTGAAGAAAGAAGCTGCAGAACACTGGCACTGAGCGTGCAGCTTTCCAGCGGAGAGAAAAAGCTACTTGAACACTCTGCAAGCCTTTCCACTCCCAAAAACATGCACATGGAAGGAGCTGCTGCAAAAGCGATGCTGTGCTCGCTGCTGCTCCTCCTGAAGCTCTGGCTGCTAAATCTGAGGCTTTCCTTCCAATTTCAAGCTGCAAAGCACTTGCTGAATTGCAGGGAAAGTCCGGGAGGCATTTGCTGTGCTGGCACACTTTCTCCTTCCTAGACAGAGTGGAAAAGCTTTTCCCTGCCGTGTAGGCGACAAGAGACGCATTAGACGGGCATCCGGAGCTGTCCGAAGGTAAGCGCCTGTTCCCGGCCTCTTTCGGCACAAGCCCCCGCTCCGGAGCGCACCGCGGCCGGCCGGAGGCTCTCTGCCGGCGAAGGTGCCTCGTCTCCGGCAAGGAAGCCTCAGCCGCTTCTCCTGCACACGGAGAGCGTGCTAGCTGCTGAAACGTGAAGAAAGAAGCTGCAGAACACTGGCACTGAGCGTGCAGCTTTCCAGCGGAGAGAAAAAGCTACTTGAACACTCTGCAAGCCTTTCCACTCCCAAAAACATGCACATGGAAGGAGCTGCTGCAAAAGCGATGCTGTGCTCGCTGCTGCTCCTCCTGAAGCTCTGGCTGCTAAATCTGAGGCTTTCCTTCCAATTTCAAGCTGCAAAGCACTTGCTGAATTGCAGGGAAAGTCCGGGAGGCATTTGCTGTGCTGGCACACTTTCTCCTTCCTAGACAGAGTGGAAAAGCTTTTCCCTGCCGTGTAGGCGACAAGAGACGCATTAGACGGGCATCCGGAGCTGTCCGAAGGTAAGCGCCCGTTCCCGGCCTCTTTCGGCACAAGCCCCCGCTCCGGAGCGCACCGCGGCCGGCCGGAGGCTCTCTGCCGGCGAAGGTGCCTCGTCTCCGGCAAGGAAGCCTCAGCCGCTTCTCCTGCACACGGAGAGCGTGCTAGCTGCTGAAACGTGAAGAAAGAAGCTGCAGAACACTGGCACTGAGCGTGCAGGTTTCCAGCGGAGAGAAAAAGCTACTTGAACACTCTGCAAGCCTTTCCACTCCCAAAAACATGCACATGGAAGGAGCTGCTGCAAAAGCGATGCTGTGCTCGCTGCTGCTCCTCCTGAAGCTCTGGCTGCTAAATCTGAGGCTTTCCTTCCAATTTCAAGCTGCAAAGCACTTGCTGAATTGCAGGGAAAGTCCGGGAGGCATTTGCTGTGCTGGCACACTTTCTCCTTCCTAGACAGAGTGGAAAAGCTTTTCCCTGCCGTGTAGGCGACAAGAGACGCATTAGACGGGCATCCGGAGCTGTCCGAAGGTAAGCGCCTGTTCCCGGCCTCTTTCGGCACAAGCCCCCGCTCCGGAGCGCACCGCGGCCGGCCGGAGGCTCTCTGCCGGCGAAGGTGCCTCGTCTCCGGCAAGGAAGCCTCAGCCGCTTCTCCTGCACACGGAGAGCGTGCTAGCTGCTGAAACGTGAAGAAAGAAGCTGCAGAACACTGGCACTGAGCGTGCAGCTTTCCAGCGGAGAGAAAAAGCTACTTGAACACTCTGCAAGCCTTTCCACTCCCAAAAACATGCACATGGAAGGAGCTGCTGCAAAAGCGATGCTGTGCTCGCTGCTGCTCCTCCTGAAGCTCTGGCTGCTAAATCTGAGGCTTTCCTTCCAATTTCAAGCTGCAAAGCACTTGCTGAATTGCAGGGAAAGTCCGGGAGGCATTTGCTGTGCTGGCACACTTTCTCCTTCCTAGACAGAGTGGAAAAGCTTTTTCCTGCCGTGTAGGCGACAAGAGACGCATTAGACGGGCATCCGGAGCTGTCCGAAGGTAAGCGCCTGTTCCCGGCCTCTTTCGGCACAAGCCCCCGCTCCGGAGCGCACCGCGGCCGGCCGGAGGCTCTCTGCCGGCGAAGGTGCCTCGTCTCCGGCAAGGAAGCCTCAGCCGCTTCTCCTGCACACGGAGAGCGTGCTAGCTGCTGAAACGTGAAGAAAGAAGCTGCAGAACACTGGCACTGAGCGTGCAGCTTTCCAGCGGAGAGAAAAAGCTACTTGAACACTCTGCAAGCCTTTCCACTCCCAAAAACATGCACATGGAAGGAGCTGCTGCAAAAGCGATGCTGTGCTCGCTGCTGCTCCTCCTGAAGCTCTGGCTGCTAAATCTGAGGCTTTCCTTCCAATCTCAAGCTGCAAAGCACTTGCTGAATTGCAGGGAAAGTCCGGGAGGCATTTGCTCTGCTGGCACACTTTCTCCTTCCTAGACAGAGTGGAAAAGCTTTTCCCTGCCGTGTAGGCGACAAGAGACGCATTAGACGGGCATCCGGAGCTGTCCGAAGGTAAGCGCCTGTTCCCGGCCTCTTTCGGCACAAGCCCCCGCTCCGGAGCGCACCGCGGCCGGCCGGAGGCTCTCTGCCGGCGAAGGTGCCTCGTCTCCGGCAAGGAAGCCTCAGCCGCTTCTCCTGCACACGGAGAGCGTGCTAGCTGCTGAAACGTGAAGAAAGAAGCTGCAGAACACTGGCACTGAGCGTGCAGCTTTCCAGCGGAGAGAAAAAGCTACTTGAACACTCTGCAAGCCTTTCCACTCCCAAAAACATGCACATGGAAGGAGCTGCTGCAAAAGCGATGCTGTGCTCGCTGCTGCTCCTCCTGAAGCTCTGGCTGCTAAATCTGAGGCTTTCCTTCCAATCTCAAGCTGCAAAGCACTTGCTGAATTGCAGGGAAAGTCCGGGAGGCATTTGCTGTGCTGGCACACTTTCTCCTTCCTAGACAGAGTGGAAAAGCTTTTCCCTGCCGTGTAGGCGACAAGAGACGCATTAGACGGGCATCCGGAGCTGTCCGAAGGTAAGCGCCTGTTCCCGGCCTCTTTCGGCACAAGCCCCCGCTCCGGAGCGCACCGCGGCCGGCCGGAGGCTCTCTGCCGGCGAAGGTGCCTCGTCTCCGGCAAGGAAGCCTCAGCCGCTTCTCCTGCACACGGAGAGCGTGCTAGCTGCTGAAACGTGAAGAAAGAAGCTGCAGAACACTGGCACTGAGCGTGCAGCTTTCCAGCGGAGAGAAAAAGCTACTTGAACACTCTGCAAGCCTTTCCACTCCCAAAAACATGCACATGGAAGGAGCTGCTGCAAAAGCGATGCTGTGCTCGCTGCTGCTCCTCCTGAAGCTCTGGCTGCTAAATCTGAGGCTTTCCTTCCAATCTCAAGCTGCAAAGCACTTGCTGAATTGCAGGGAAAGTCCGGGAGGCATTTGCTGTGCTGGCACACTTTCTCCTTCCTAGACAGAGTGGAAAAGCTTTTCCCTGCCGTGTAGGCGACAAGAGACGCATTAGACGGGCATCCGGAGCTGTCCGAAGGTAAGCGCCTGTTCCCGGCCTCTTTCGGCACAAGCCCCCGCTCCGGAGCGCACCGCGGCCGGCCGGAGGCTCTCTGCCGGCGAAGGTGCCTCGTCTCCGGCAAGGAAGCCTCAGCCGCTTCTCCTGCACACGGAGAGCGTGCTAGCTGCTGAAACGTGAAGAAAGAAGCTGCAGAACACTGGCACTGAGCGTGCAGCTTTCCAGCGGAGAGAAAAAGCTACTTGAACACTCTGCAAGCCTTTCCACTCCCAAAAACATGCACATGGAAGGAGCTGCTGCAAAAGCGATGCTGTGCTCGCTGCTGCTCCTCCTGAAGCTCTGGCTGCTAAATCTGAGGCTTTCCTTCCAATTTCAAGCTGCAAAGCACTTGCTGAATTGCAGGGAAAGTCCGGGAGGCATTTGCTGTGCTGGCACACTTTCTCCTTCCTAGACAGAGTGGAAAAGCTTTTCCCTGCCGTGTAGGCGACAAGAGACGCATTAGACGGGCATCCGGAGCTGTCCGAAGGTAAGCGCCTGTTCCCGGCCTCTTTCGGCACAAGCCCCCGCTCCGGAGCGCACCGCGGCCGGCCGGAGGCTCTCTGCCGGCGAAGGTGCCTCGTCTCCGGCAAGGAAGCCTCAGCCGCTTCTCCTGCACACGGAGAGCGTGCTAGCTGCTGAAACGTGAAGAAAGAAGCTGCAGAACACTGGCACTGAGCGTGCAGCTTTCCAGCGGAGAGAAAAAGCTACTTGAACACTCTGCAAGCCTTTCCACTCCCAAAAACATGCACATGGAAGGAGCTGCTGCAAAAGCGATGCTGTGCTCGCTGCTGCTCCTCCTGAAGCTCTGGCTGCTAAATCTGAGGCTTTCCTTCCAATTTCAAGCTGCAAAGCACTTGCTGAATTGCAGGGAAAGTCCGGGAGGCATTTGCTGTGCTGGCACACTTTCTCCTTCCTAGACAGAGTGGAAAAGCTTTTCCCTGCCGTGTAGGCGACAAGAGACGCATTAGACGGGCATCCGGAGCTGTCCGAAGGTAAGCGCCCGTTCCCGGCCTCTTTCGGCACAAGCCCCCGCTCCGGAGCGCACCGCGGCCGGCCGGAGGCTCTCTGCCGGCGAAGGTGCCTCGTCTCCGGCAAGGAAGCCTCAGCCGCTTCTCCTGCACACGGAGAGCGTGCTAGCTGCTGAAACGTGAAGAAAGAAGCTGCAGAACACTGGCACTGAGCGTGCAGGTTTCCAGCGGAGAGAAAAAGCTACTTGAACACTCTGCAAGCCTTTCCACTCCCAAAAACATGCACATGGAAGGAGCTGCTGCAAAAGCGATGCTGTGCTCGCTGCTGCTCCTCCTGAAGCTCTGGCTGCTAAATCTGAGGCTTTCCTTCCAATTTCAAGCTGCAAAGCACTTGCTGAATTGCAGGGAAAGTCCGGGAGGCATTTGCTGTGCTGGCACACTTTCTCCTTCCTAGACAGAGTGGAAAAGCTTTTCCCTGCCGTGTAGGCGACAAGAGACGCATTAGACGGGCATCCGGAGCTGTCCGAAGGTAAGCGCCTGTTCCCGGCCTCTTTCGGCACAAGCCCCCGCTCCGGAGCGCACCGCGGCCGGCCGGAGGCTCTCTGCCGGCGAAGGTGCCTCGTCTCCGGCAAGGAAGCCTCAGCCGCTTCTCCTGCACACGGAGAGCGTGCTAGCTGCTGAAACGTGAAGAAAGAAGCTGCAGAACACTGGCACTGAGCGTGCAGCTTTCCAGCGGAGAGAAAAAGCTACTTGAACACTCTGCAAGCCTTTCCACTCCCAAAAACATGCACATGGAAGGAGCTGCTGCAAAAGCGATGCTGTGCTCGCTGCTGCTCCTCCTGAAGCTCTGGCTGCTAAATCTGAGGCTTTCCTTCCAATTTCAAGCTGCAAAGCACTTGCTGAATTGCAGGGAAAGTCCGGGAGGCATTTGCTGTGCTGGCACACTTTCTCCTTCCTAGACAGAGTGGAAAAGCTTTTTCCTGCCGTGTAGGCGACAAGAGACGCATTAGACGGGCATCCGGAGCTGTCCGAAGGTAAGCGCCTGTTCCCGGCCTCTTTCGGCACAAGCCCCCGCTCCGGAGCGCACCGCGGCCGGCCGGAGGCTCTCTGCCGGCGAAGGTGCCTCGTCTCCGGCAAGGAAGCCTCAGCCGCTTCTCCTGCACACGGAGAGCGTGCTAGCTGCTGAAACGTGAAGAAAGAAGCTGCAGAACACTGGCACTGAGCGTGCAGCTTTCCAGCGGAGAGAAAAAGCTACTTGAACACTCTGCAAGCCTTTCCACTCCCAAAAACATGCACATGGAAGGAGCTGCTGCAAAAGCGATGCTGTGCTCGCTGCTGCTCCTCCTGAAGCTCTGGCTGCTAAATCTGAGGCTTTCCTTCCAATCTCAAGCTGCAAAGCACTTGCTGAATTGCAGGGAAAGTCCGGGAGGCATTTGCTCTGCTGGCACACTTTCTCCTTCCTAGACAGAGTGGAAAAGCTTTTCCCTGCCGTGTAGGCGACAAGAGACGCATTAGACGGGCATCCGGAGCTGTCCGAAGGTAAGCGCCTGTTCCCGGCCTCTTTCGGCACAAGCCCCCGCTCCGGAGCGCACCGCGGCCGGCCGGAGGCTCTCTGCCGGCGAAGGTGCCTCGTCTCCGGCAAGGAAGCCTCAGCCGCTTCTCCTGCACACGGAGAGCGTGCTAGCTGCTGAAACGTGAAGAAAGAAGCTGCAGAACACTGGCACTGAGCGTGCAGCTTTCCAGCGGAGAGAAAAAGCTACTTGAACACTCTGCAAGCCTTTCCACTCCCAAAAACATGCACATGGAAGGAGCTGCTGCAAAAGCGATGCTGTGCTCGCTGCTGCTCCTCCTGAAGCTCTGGCTGCTAAATCTGAGGCTTTCCTTCCAATTTCAAGCTGCAAAGCACTTGCTGAATTGCAGGGAAAGTCCGGGAGGCATTTGCTCTGCTGGCACACTTTCTCCTTCCTAGACAGAGTGGAAAAGCTTTTCCCTGCCGTGTAGGCGACAAGAGACGCATTAGACGGGCATCCGGAGCTGTCCGAAGGTAAGCGCCTGTTCCCGGCCTCTTTCGGCACAAGCCCCCGCTCCGGAGCGCACCGCGGCCGGCCGGAGGCTCTCTGCCGGCGAAGGTGCCTCGTCTCCGGCAAGGAAGCCTCAGCCGCTTCTCCTGCACACGGAGAGCGTGCTAGCTGCTGAAACGTGAAGAAAGAAGCTGCAGAACACTGGCACTGAGCGTGCAGCTTTCCAGCGGAGAGAAAAAGCTACTTGAACACTCTGCAAGCCTTTCCACTCCCAAAAACATGCACATGGAAGGAGCTGCTGCAAAAGCGATGCTGTGCTCGCTGCTGCTCCTCCTGAAGCTCTGGCTGCTAAATCTGAGGCTTTCCTTCCAATCTCAAGCTGCAAAGCACTTGCTGAATTGCAGGGAAAGTCCGGGAGGCATTTGCTGTGCTGGCACACTTTCTCCTTCCTAGACAGAGTGGAAAAGCTTTTCCCTGCCGTGTAGGCGACAAGAGACGCATTAGACGGGCATCCGGAGCTGTCCGAAGGTAAGCGCCTGTTCCCGGCCTCTTTCGGCACAAGCCCCCGCTCCGGAGCGCACCGCGGCCGGCCGGAGGCTCTCTGCCGGCGAAGGTGCCTCGTCTCCGGCAAGGAAGCCTCAGCCGCTTCTCCTGCACACGGAGAGCGTGCTAGCTGCTGAAACGTGAAGAAAGAAGCTGCAGAACACTGGCACTGAGCGTGCAGCTTTCCAGCGGAGAGAAAAAGCTACTTGAACACTCTGCAAGCCTTTCCACTCCCAAAAACATGCACATGGAAGGAGCTGCTGCAAAAGCGATGCTGTGCTCGCTGCTGCTCCTCCTGAAGCTCTGGCTGCTAAATCTGAGGCTTTCCTTCCAATCTCAAGCTGCAAAGCACTTGCTGAATTGCAGGGAAAGTCCGGGAGGCATTTGCTGTGCTGGCACACTTTCTCCTTCCTAGACAGAGTGGAAAAGCTTTTCCCTGCCGTGTAGGCGACAAGAGACGCATTAGACGGGCATCCGGAGCTGTCCGAAGGTAAGCGCCTGTTCCCGGCCTCTTTCGGCACAAGCCCCCGCTCCGGAGCGCACCGCGGCCGGCCGGAGGCTCTCTGCCGGCGAAGGTGCCTCGTCTCCGGCAAGGAAGCCTCAGCCGCTTCTCCTGCACACGGAGAGCGTGCTAGCTGCTGAAACGTGAAGAAAGAAGCTGCAGAACACTGGCACTGAGCGTGCAGCTTTCCAGCGGAGAGAAAAAGCTACTTGAACACTCTGCAAGCCTTTCCACTCCCAAAAACATGCACATGGAAGGAGCTGCTGCAAAAGCGATGCTGTGCTCGCTGCTGCTCCTCCTGAAGCTCTGGCTGCTAAATCTGAGGCTTTCCTTCCAATTTCAAGCTGCAAAGCACTTGCTGAATTGCAGGGAAAGTCCGGGAGGCATTTGCTGTGCTGGCACACTTTCTCCTTCCTAGACAGAGTGGAAAAGCTTTTCCCTGCCGTGTAGGCGACAAGAGACGCATTAGACGGGCATCCGGAGCTGTCCGAAGGTAAGCGCCTGTTCCCGGCCTCTTTCGGCACAAGCCCCCGCTCCGGAGCGCACCGCGGCCGGCCGGAGGCTCTCTGCCGGCGAAGGTGCCGCTTCTCCGGCAAGGAAGCCTCAGCCGCTTCTCCTGCACACGGAGAGCGTGCTAGCTGCTGAAACGTGAAGAAAGAAGCTGCAGAACACTGGCACTGAGCGTGCAGCTTTCCAGCGGAGAGAAAAAGCTACTTGAACACTCTGCAAGCCGTTCCACTCCCAAAAACATGCACATGGAAGGAGCTGCTGCAAAAGCGATGCTGTGCTCGCTGCTGCTCCTCCTGAAGCTCTGACTGCTAAATCTGAGGCTTTCCTTCCAATTTCAAGCTGCAAAGCACTTGCTGAATTGCAGGGAAAGTCCGGGAGGCATTTGCTGTGCTGGCACACTTTCTCCTTCCTAGACAGAGTGGAAAAGCTTTTCCCTGCCGTGTAGGCGACAAGAGACGCATTAGACGGGCATCCGGAGCTGTCCGAAGGTAAGCGCCTGTTGCCGGCCTCTTTCGGCACAAGCCCCCGCTCCGGAGCGCACCGCGGCCGGCCGGAGGCTCTCTGCCGGCGAAGGTGCCTCGTCTCCGGCAAGGAAGCCTCAGCCGCTTCTCCTGCACACGGAGAGCGTGCTAGCTGCTGAAACGTGAAGAAAGAAGCTGCAGAACACTGGCACTGAGCGTGCAGCTTTCCAGCGGAGAGAAAAAGCTACTTGAACACTCTGCAAGCCTTTCCACTCC
The DNA here is from genome assembly GCF_963513975.1 of Fringilla coelebs. Classification (NCBI taxonomy): domain Eukaryota; kingdom Metazoa; phylum Chordata; class Aves; order Passeriformes; family Fringillidae; genus Fringilla; species Fringilla coelebs. Next base: position 92,443 of record NW_028167529.1, read on the forward strand.
CAAAAACATGCACATGGAAGGAGCTGCTGCAAAAGCGATGCTGTGCTCGCTGCTGCTCCTCCTGAAGCTCTGGCTGCTAAATCTGAGGCTTTCCTTCCAATTTCAAGCTGCAAAGCACTTGCTGAATTGCAGGGAAAGTCCGGGAGGCATTTGCTGTGCTGGCACACTTTCTCCTTCCTAGACAGAGTGGAAAAGCTTTTCCCTGCCGTGTAGGCGACAAGAGACGCATTAGACGGGCATCCGGAGCTGTCCGAAGGTAAGCGCCTGTTCCCGGCCTCTTTCGGCACAAGCCCCCGCTCCGGAGCGCACCGCGGCCGGCCGGAGGCTCTCTGCCGGCGAAGGTGCCTCGTCTCCGGCAAGGAAGCCTCAGCCGCTTCTCCTGCACACGGAGAGCGTGCTAGCTGCTGAAACGTGAAGAAAGAAGCTGCAGAACACTGGCACTGAGCGTGCAGCTTTCCAGCGGAGAGAAAAAGCTACTTGAACACTCTGCAAGCCTTTCCACTCCCAAAAACATGCACATGGAAGGAGCTGCTGCAAAAGCGATGCTGTGCTCGCTGCTGCTCCTCCTGAAGCTCTGGCTGCTAAATCTGAGGCTTTCCTTCCAATTTCAAGCTGCAAAGCACTTGCTGAATTGCAGGGAAAGTCCGGGAGGCATTTGCTGTGCTGGCACACTTTCTCCTTCCTAGACAGAGTGGAAAAGCTTTTCCCTGCCGTGTAGGCGACAAGAGACGCATTAGACGGGCATCCGGAGCTGTCCGAAGGTAAGCGCCTGTTGCCGGCCTCTTTCGGCACAAGCCCCCGCTCCGGAGCGCACCGCGGCCGGCCGGAGGCTCTCTGCCGGCGAAGGTGCCGCTTCTCCGGCAAGGAAGCCTCAGCCGCTTCTCCTGCACACGGAGAGCGTGCTAGCTGCTGAAACGTGAAGAAAGAAGCTGCAGAACACTGGCACTGAGCGTGCAGCTTTCCAGCGGAGAGAAAAAGCTACTTGAACACTCTGCAAGCCTTTCCACTCCCAAAAACATGCACATGGAAGGAGCTGCTGCAAAAGCGATGCTGTGCTCGCTGCTGCTCCTCCTGAAGCTCTGGCTGCTAAATCTGAGGCTTTCCTTCCAATTTCAAGCTGCAAAGCACTTGCTGAATTGCAGGGAAAGTCCGGGAGGCATTTGCTCTGCTGGCACACTTTCTCCTTCCTAGACAGAGTGGAAAAGCTTTTCCCTGCCGTGTAGGCGACAAGAGACGCATTAGACGGGCATCCGGAGCTGTCCGAAGGTAAGCGCCTGTTCCCGGCCTCTTTCGGCACAAGCCCCCGCTCCGGAGCGCACCGCGGCCGGCCGGAGGCTCTCTGCCGGCGAAGGTGCCTCGTCTCCGGCAAGGAAGCCTCAGCCGCTTCTCCTGCACACGGAGAGCGTGCTAGCTGCTGAAACGTGAAGAAAGAAGCTGCAGAACACTGGCACTGAGCGTGCAGCTTTCCAGCGGAGAGAAAAAGCTACTTGAACACTCTGCAAGCCTTTCCACTCCCAAAAACATGCACATGGAAGGAGCTGCTGCAAAAGCGATGCTGTGCTCGCTGCTGCTCCTCCTGAAGCTCTGGCTGCTAAATCTGAGGCTTTCCTTCCAATTTCAAGCTGCAAAGCACTTGCTGAATTGCAGGGAAAGTCCGGGAGGCATTTGCTGTGCTGGCACACTTTCTCCTTCCTAGACAGAGTGGAAAAGCTTTTCCCTGCCGTGTAGGCGACAAGAGACGCATTAGACGGGCATCCGGAGCTGTCCGAAGGTAAGCGCCTGTTCCCGGCCTCTTTCGGCACAAGCCCCCGCTCCGGAGCGCACCGCGGCCGGCCGGAGGCTCTCTGCCGGCGAAGGTGCCTCGTCTCCGGCAAGGAAGCCTCAGCCGCTTCTCCTGCACACGGAGAGCGTGCTAGCTGCTGAAACGTGAAGAAAGAAGCTGCAGAACACTGGCACTGAGCGTGCAGCTTTCCAGCGGAGAGAAAAAGCTACTTGAACACTCTGCAAGCCTTTCCACTCCCAAAAACATGCACATGGAAGGAGCTGCTGCAAAAGCGATGCTGTGCTCGCTGCTGCTGCTCCTGAAGCTCTGGCTGCTTAATCTGAGGCTTTCCTTCCAATTTCAAGCTGCAAAGCACTTGCTGAATTGCAGGGAAAGTCCGGGAGGCATTTGCTGTGCTGGCACACTTTCTCCTTCCTAGACAGAGTGGAAAAGCTTTTCCCTGCCGTGTAGGCGACAAGAGACGCATTAGACGGGCCTCCGGAGCTGTCCGAAGGTAAGCGCCTGTTCCCGGCCTCTTTCGGCACAAGCCCCCGCTCCGGAGCGCACCGCGGCCGGCCGGAGGCTCTCTGCCGGCGAAGGTGCCTCGTCTCCGGCAAGGAAGCCTCAGCCGCTTCTCCTGCACACGGAGAGCGTGCTAGCTGCTGAAACGTGAAGAAAGAAGCTGCAGAACACTGGCACTGAGCGTGCAGCTTTCCAGCGGAGAGAAAAAGCTACTTGAACACTCTGCAAGCCTTTCCACTCCCAAAAACATGCACATGGAAGGAGCTGCTGCAAAAGCGATGCTGTGCTCGCTGCTGCTCCTCCTGAAGCTCTGGCTGCTAAATCTGAGGCTTTCCTTCCAATTTCAAGCTGCAAAGCACTTGCTGAATTGCAGGGAAAGTCCGGGAGGCATTTGCTGTGCTGGCACACTTTCTCCTTCCTAGACAGAGTGGAAAAGCTTTTCCCTGCCGTGTAGGCGACAAGAGACGCATTAGACGGGCATCCGGAGCTGTCCGAAGGTAAGCGCCTGTTGCCGGCCTCTTTCGGCACAAGCCCCCGCTCCGGAGCGCACCGCGGCCGGCCGGAGGCTCTCTGCCGGCGAAGGTGCCGCTTCTCCGGCAAGGAAGCCTCAGCCGCTTCTCCTGCACACGGAGAGCGTGCTAGCTGCTGAAACGTGAAGAAAGAAGCTGCAGAACACTGGCACTGAGCGTGCAGCTTTCCAGCGGAGAGAAAAAGCTACTTGAACACTCTGCAAGCCTTTCCACTCCCAAAAACATGCACATGGAAGGAGCTGCTGCAAAAGCGATGCTGTGCTCGCTGCTGCTCCTCCTGAAGCTCTGGCTGCTAAATCTGAGGCTTTCCTTCCAATTTCAAGCTGCAAAGCACTTGCTGAATTGCAGGGAAAGTCCGGGAGGCATTTGCTGTGCTGGCACACTTTCTCCTTCCTAGACAGAGTGGAAAAGCTTTTCCCTGCCGTGTAGGCGACAAGAGACGCATTAGACGGGCATCCGGAGCTGTCCGAAGGTAAGCGCCTGTTCCCGGCCTCTTTCGGCACAAGCCCCCGCTCCGGAGCGCACCGCGGCCGGCCGGAGGCTCTCTGCCGGCGAAGGTGCCTCGTCTCCGGCAAGGAAGCCTCAGCCGCTTCTCCTGCACACGGAGAGCGTGCTAGCTGCTGAAACGTGAAGAAAGAAGCTGCAGAACACTGGCACTGAGCGTGCAGCTTTCCAGCGGAGAGAAAAAGCTACTTGAACACTCTGCAAGCCTTTCCACTCCCAAAAACATGCACATGGAAGGAGCTGCTGCAAAAGCGATGCTGTGCTCGCTGCTGCTCCTCCTGAAGCTCTGGCTGCTAAATCTGAGGCTTTCCTTCCAATTTCAAGCTGCAAAGCACTTGCTGAATTGCAGGGAAAGTCCGGGAGGCATTTGCTGTGCTGGCACACTTTCTCCTTCCTAGACAGAGTGGAAAAGCTTTTCCCTGCCGTGTAGGCGACAAGAGACGCATTAGACGGGCATCCGGAGCTGTCCGAAGGTAAGCGCCTGTTCCCGGCCTCTTTCGGCACAAGCCCCCGCTCCGGAGCGCACCGCGGCCGGCCGGAGGCTCTCTGCCGGCGAAGGTGCCTCGTCTCCGGCAAGGAAGCCTCAGCCGCTTCTCCTGCACACGGAGAGCGTGCTAGCTGCTGAAACGTGAAGAAAGAAGCTGCAGAACACTGGCACTGAGCGTGCAGCTTTCCAGCGGAGAGAAAAAGCTACTTGAACACTCTGCAAGCCTTTCCACTCCCAAAAACATGCACATGGAAGGAGCTGCTGCAAAAGCGATGCTGTGCTCGCTGCTGCTCCTCCTGAAGCTCTGGCTGCTAAATCTGAGGCTTTCCTTCCAATTTCAAGCTGCAAAGCACTTGCTGAATTGCAGGGAAAGTCCGGGAGGCATTTGCTGTGCTGGCACACTTTCTCCTTCCTAGACAGAGTGGAAAAGCTTTTCCCTGCCGTGTAGGCGACAAGAGACGCATTAGACGGGCATCCGGAGCTGTCCGAAGGTAAGCGCCTGTTCCCGGCCTCTTTCGGCACAAGCCCCCGCTCCGGAGCGCACCGCGGCCGGCCGGAGGCTCTCTGCCGGCGAAGGTGCCGCTTCTCCGGCAAGGAAGCCTCAGCCGCTTCTCCTGCACACGGAGAGCGTGCTAGCTGCTGAAACGTGAAGAAAGAAGCTGCAGAACACTGGCACTGAGCGTGCAGCTTTCCAGCGGAGAGAAAAAGCTACTTGAACACTCTGCAAGCCGTTCCACTCCCAAAAACATGCACATGGAAGGAGCTGCTGCAAAAGCGATGCTGTGCTCGCTGCTGCTCCTCCTGAAGCTCTGACTGCTAAATCTGAGGCTTTCCTTCCAATTTCAAGCTGCAAAGCACTTGCTGAATTGCAGGGAAAGTCCGGGAGGCATTTGCTGTGCTGGCACACTTTCTCCTTCCTAGACAGAGTGGAAAAGCTTTTCCCTGCCGTGTAGGCGACAAGAGACGCATTAGACGGGCATCCGGAGCTGTCCGAAGGTAAGCGCCTGTTCCCGGCCTCTTTCGGCACAAGCCCCCGCTCCGGAGCGCACCGCGGCCGGCCGGAGGCTCTCTGCCGGCGAAGGTGCCTCGTCTCCGGCAAGGAAGCCTCAGCCGCTTCTCCTGCACACGGAGAGCGTGCTAGCTGCTGAAACGTGAAGAAAGAAGCTGCAGAACACTGGCACTGAGCGTGCAGCTTTCCAGCGGAGAGAAAAAGCTACTTGAACACTCTGCAAGCCTTTCCACTCCCAAAAACATGCACATGGAAGGAGCTGCTGCAAAAGCGATGCTGTGCTCGCTGCTGCTCCTCCTGAAGCTCTGGCTGCTAAATCTGAGGCTTTCCTTCCAATTTCAAGCTGCAAAGCACTTGCTGAATTGCAGGGAAAGTCCGGGAGGCATTTGCTGTGCTGGCACACTTTCTCCTTCCTAGACAGAGTGGAAAAGCTTTTCCCTGCCGTGTAGGCGACAAGAGACGCATTAGACGGGCATCCGGAGCTGTCCGAAGGTAAGCGCCTGTTCCCGGCCTCTTTCGGCACAAGCCCCCGCTCCGGAGCGCACCGCGGCCGGCCGGAGGCTCTCTGCCGGCGAAGGTGCCGCTTCTCCGGCAAGGAAGCCTCAGCCGCTTCTCCTGCACACGGAGAGCGTGCTAGCTGCTGAAACGTGAAGAAAGAAGCTGCAGAACACTGGCACTGAGCGTGCAGCTTTCCAGCGGAGAGAAAAAGCTACTTGAACACTCTGCAAGCCTTTCCACTCCCAAAAACATGCACATGGAAGGAGCTGCTGCAAAAGCGATGCTGTGCTCGCTGCTGCTCCTCCTGAAGCTCTGGCTGCTAAATCTGAGGCTTTCCTTCCAATTTCAAGCTGCAAAGCACTTGCTGAATTGCAGGGAAAGTCCGGGAGGCATTTGCTGTGCTGGCACACTTTCTCCTTCCTAGACAGAGTGGAAAAGCTTTTCCCTGCCGTGTAGGCGACAAGAGACGCATTAGACGGGCATCCGGAGCTGTCCGAAGGTAAGCGCCTGTTCCCGGCCTCTTTCGGCACAAGCCCCCGCTCCGGAGCGCACCGCGGCCGGCCGGAGGCTCTCTGCCGGCGAAGGTGCCTCGTCTCCGGCAAGGAAGCCTCAGCCGCTTCTCCTGCACACGGAGAGCGTGCTAGCTGCTGAAACGTGAAGAAAGAAGCTGCAGAACACTGGCACTGAGCGTGCAGCTTTCCAGCGGAGAGAAAAAGCTACTTGAACACTCTGCAAGCCTTTCCACTCCCAAAAACATGCACATGGAAGGAGCTGCTGCAAAAGCGATGCTGTGCTCGCTGCTGCTCCTCCTGAAGCTCTGGCTGCTAAATCTGAGGCTTTCCTTCCAATTTCAAGCTGCAAAGCACTTGCTGAATTGCAGGGAAAGTCCGGGAGGCATTTGCTGTGCTGGCACACTTTCTCCTTCCTAGACAGAGTGGAAAAGCTTTTCCCTGCCGTGTAGGCGACAAGAGACGCATTAGACGGGCCTCCGGAGCTGTCCGAAGGTAAGCGCCTGTTCCCGGCCTCTTTCGGCACAAGCCCCCGCTCCGGAGCGCACCGCGGCCGGCCGGAGGCTCTCTGCCGGCGAAGGTGCCTCGTCTCCGGCAAGGAAGCCTCAGCCGCTTCTCCTGCACACGGAGAGCGTGCTAGCTGCTGAAACGTGAAGAAAGAAGCTGCAGAACACTGGCACTGAGCGTGCAGCTTTCCAGCGGAGAGAAAAAGCTACTTGAACACTCTGCAAGCCTTTCCACTCCCAAAAACATGCACATGGAAGGAGCTGCTGCAAAAGCGATGCTGTGCTCGCTGCTGCTGCTCCTGAAGCTCTGGCTGCTTAATCTGAGGCTTTCCTTCCAATTTCAAGCTGCAAAGCACTTGCTGAATTGCAGGGAAAGTCCGGGAGGCATTTGCTGTGCTGGCACACTTTCTCCTTCCTAGACAGAGTGGAAAAGCTTTTCCCTGCCGTGTAGGCGACAAGAGACGCATTAGACGGGCATCCGGAGCTGTCCGAAGGTAAGCGCCTGTTCCCGGCCTCTTTCGGCACAAGCCCCCGCTCCGGAGCGCACCGCGGCCGGCCGGAGGCTCTCTGCCGGCGAAGGTGCCGCTTCTCCGGCAAGGAAGCCTCAGCCGCTTCTCCTGCACACGGAGAGCGTGCTAGCTGCTGAAACGTGAAGAAAGAAGCTGCAGAACACTGGCACTGAGCGTGCAGCTTTCCAGCGGAGAGAAAAAGCTACTTGAACACTCTGCAAGCCTTTCCACTCCCAAAAACATGCACATGGAAGGAGCTGCTGCAAAAGCGATGCTGTGCTCGCTGCTGCTCCTCCTGAAGCTCTGGCTGCTAAATCTGAGGCTTTCCTTCCAATTTCAAGCTGCAAAGCACTTGCTGAATTGCAGGGAAAGTCCGGGAGGCATTTGCTGTGCTGGCACACTTTCTCCTTCCTAGACAGAGTGGAAAAGCTTTTCCCTGCCGTGTAGGCGACAAGAGACGCATTAGACGGGCCTCCGGAGCTGTCCGAAGGTAAGCGCCTGTTCCCGGCCTCTTTCGGCACAAGCCCCCGCTCCGGAGCGCACCGCGGCCGGCCGGAGGCTCTCTGCCGGCGAAGGTGCCTCGTCTCCGGCAAGGAAGCCTCAGCCGCTTCTCCTGCACACGGAGAGCGTGCTAGCTGCTGAAACGTGAAGAAAGAAGCTGCAGAACACTGGCACTGAGCGTGCAGCTTTCCAGCGGAGAGAAAAAGCTACTTGAACACTCTGCAAGCCTTTCCACTCCCAAAAACATGCACATGGAAGGAGCTGCTGCAAAAGCGATGCTGTGCTCGCTGCTGCTCCTCCTGAAGCTCTGGCTGCTAAATCTGAGGCTTTCCTTCCAATTTCAAGCTGCAAAGCACTTGCTGAATTGCAGGGAAAGTCCGGGAGGCATTTGCTGTGCTGGCACACTTTCTCCTTCCTAGACAGAGTGGAAAAGCTTTTCCCTGCCGTGTAGGCGACAAGAGACGCATTAGACGGGCATCCGGAGCTGTCCGAAGGTAAGCGCCTGTTGCCGGCCTCTTTCGGCACAAGCCCCCGCTCCGGAGCGCACCGCGGCCGGCCGGAGGCTCTCTGCCGGCGAAGGTGCCGCTTCTCCGGCAAGGAAGCCTCAGCCGCTTCTCCTGCACACGGAGAGCGTGCTAGCTGCTGAAACGTGAAGAAAGAAGCTGCAGAACACTGGCACTGAGCGTGCAGCTTTCCAGCGGAGAGAAAAAGCTACTTGAACACTCTGCAAGCCTTTCCACTCCCAAAAACATGCACATGGAAGGAGCTGCTGCAAAAGCGATGCTGTGCTCGCTGCTGCTCCTCCTGAAGCTCTGGCTGCTAAATCTGAGGCTTTCCTTCCAATTTCAAGCTGCAAAGCACTTGCTGAATTGCAGGGAAAGTCCGGGAGGCATTTGCTGTGCTGGCACACTTTCTCCTTCCTAGACAGAGTGGAAAAGCTTTTCCCTGCCGTGTAGGCGACAAGAGACGCATTAGACGGGCATCCGGAGCTGTCCGAAGGTAAGCGCCTGTTCCCGGCCTCTTTCGGCACAAGCCCCCGCTCCGGAGCGCACCGCGGCCGGCCGGAGGCTCTCTGCCGGCGAAGGTGCCTCGTCTCCGGCAAGGAAGCCTCAGCCGCTTCTCCTGCACACGGAGAGCGTGCTAGCTGCTGAAACGTGAAGAAAGAAGCTGCAGAACACTGGCACTGAGCGTGCAGCTTTCCAGCGGAGAGAAAAAGCTACTTGAACACTCTGCAAGCCTTTCCACTCCCAAAAACATGCACATGGAAGGAGCTGCTGCAAAAGCGATGCTGTGCTCGCTGCTGCTCCTCCTGAAGCTCTGGCTGCTAAATCTGAGGCTTTCCTTCCAATTTCAAGCTGCAAAGCACTTGCTGAATTGCAGGGAAAGTCCGGGAGGCATTTGCTGTGCTGGCACACTTTCTCCTTCCTAGACAGAGTGGAAAAGCTTTTCCCTGCCGTGTAGGCGACAAGAGACGCATTAGACGGGCATCCGGAGCTGTCCGAAGGTAAGCGCCTGTTCCCGGCCTCTTTCGGCACAAGCCCCCGCTCCGGAGCGCACCGCGGCCGGCCGGAGGCTCTCTGCCGGCGAAGGTGCCGCTTCTCCGGCAAGGAAGCCTCAGCCGCTTCTCCTGCACACGGAGAGCGTGCTAGCTGCTGAAACGTGAAGAAAGAAGCTGCAGAACACTGGCACTGAGCGTGCAGCTTTCCAGCGGAGAGAAAAAGCTACTTGAACACTCTGCAAGCCGTTCCACTCCCAAAAACATGCACATGGAAGGAGCTGCTGCAAAAGCGATGCTGTGCTCGCTGCTGCTCCTCCTGAAGCTCTGACTGCTAAATCTGAGGCTTTCCTTCCAATTTCAAGCTGCAAAGCACTTGCTGAATTGCAGGGAAAGTCCGGGAGGCATTTGCTGTGCTGGCACACTTTCTCCTTCCTAGACAGAGTGGAAAAGCTTTTCCCTGCCGTGTAGGCGACAAGAGACGCATTAGACGGGCATCCGGAGCTGTCCGAAGGTAAGCGCCTGTTCCCGGCCTCTTTCGGCACAAGCCCCCGCTCCGGAGCGCACCGCGGCCGGCCGGAGGCTCTCTGCCGGCGAAGGTGCCTCGTCTCCGGCAAGGAAGCCTCAGCCGCTTCTCCTGCACACGGAGAGCGTGCTAGCTGCTGAAACGTGAAGAAAGAAGCTGCAGAACACTGGCACTGAGCGTGCAGCTTTCCAGCGGAGAGAAAAAGCTACTTGAACACTCTGCAAGCCTTTCCACTCCCAAAAACATGCACATGGAAGGAGCTGCTGCAAAAGCGATGCTGTGCTCGCTGCTGCTCCTCCTGAAGCTCTGGCTGCTAAATCTGAGGCTTTCCTTCCAATTTCAAGCTGCAAAGCACTTGCTGAATTGCAGGGAAAGTCCGGGAGGCATTTGCTGTGCTGGCACACTTTCTCCTTCCTAGACAGAGTGGAAAAGCTTTTCCCTGCCGTGTAGGCGACAAGAGACGCATTAGACGGGCATCCGGAGCTGTCCGAAGGTAAGCGCCTGTTCCCGGCCTCTTTCGGCACAAGCCCCCGCTCCGGAGCGCACCGCGGCCGGCCGGAGGCTCTCTGCCGGCGAAGGTGCCTCGTCTCCGGCAAGGAAGCCTCAGCCGCTTCTCCTGCACACGGAGAGCGTGCTAGCTGCTGAAACGTGAAGAAAGAAGCTGCAGAACACTGGCACTGAGCGTGCAGCTTTCCAGCGGAGAGAAAAAGCTACTTGAACACTCTGCAAGCCTTTCCACTCCCAAAAACATGCACATGGAAGGAGCTGCTGCAAAAGCGATGCTGTGCTCGCTGCTGCTCCTCCTGAAGCTCTGGCTGCTAAATCTGAGGCTTTCCTTCCAATTTCAAGCTGCAAAGCACTTGCTGAATTGCAGGGAAAGTCCGGGAGGCATTTGCTGTGCTGGCACACTTTCTCCTTCCTAGACAGAGTGGAAAAGCTTTTCCCTGCCGTGTAGGCGACAAGAGACGCATTAGACGGGCATCCGGAGCTGTCCGAAGGTAAGCGCCTGTTGCCGGCCTCTTTCGGCACAAGCCCCCGCTCCGGAGCGCACCGCGGCCGGCCGGAGGCTCTCTGCCGGCGAAGGTGCCTCGTCTCCGGCAAGGAAGCCTCAGCCGCTTCTCCTGCACACGGAGAGCGTGCTAGCTGCTGAAACGTGAAGAAAGAAGCTGCAGAACACTGGCACTGAGCGTGCAGCTTTCCAGCGGAGAGAAAAAGCTACTTGAACACTCTGCAAGCCTTTCCACTCCCAAAAACATGCACATGGAAGGAGCTGCTGCAAAAGCGATGCTGTGCTCGCTGCTGCTCCTCCTGAAGCTCTGGCTGCTAAATCTGAGGCTTTCCTTCCAATTTCAAGCTGCAAAGCACTTGCTGAATTGCAGGGAAAGTCCGGGAGGCATTTGCTGTGCTGGCACACTTTCTCCTTCCTAGACAGAGTGGAAAAGCTTTTCCCTGCCGTGTAGGCGACAAGAGACGCATTAGACGGGCATCCGGAGCTGTCCGAAGGTAAGCGCCTGTTCCCGGCCTCTTTCGGCACAAGCCCCCGCTCCGGAGCGCACCGCGGCCGGCCGGAGGCTCTCTGCCGGCGAAGGTGCCTCGTCTCCGGCAAGGAAGCCTCAGCCGCTTCTCCTGCACACGGAGAGCGTGCTAGCTGCTGAAACGTGAAGAAAGAAGCTGCAGAACACTGGCACTGAGCGTGCAGCTTTCCAGCGGAGAGAAAAAGCTACTTGAACACTCTGCAAGCCTTTCCACTCCCAAAAACATGCACATGGAAGGAGCTGCTGCAAAAGCGATGCTGTGCTCGCTGCTGCTCCTCCTGAAGCTCTGGCTGCTAAATCTGAGGCTTTCCTTCCAATTTCAAGCTGCAAAGCACTTGCTGAATTGCAGGGAAAGTCCGGGAGGCATTTGCTGTGCTGGCACACTTTCTCCTTCCTAGACAGAGTGGAAAAGCTTTTCCCTGCCGTGTAGGCGACAAGAGACGCATTAGACGGGCCTCCGGAGCTGTCCGAAGGTAAGCGCCTGTTCCCGGCCTCTTTCGGCACAAGCCCCCGCTCCGGAGCGCACCGCGGCCGGCCGGAGGCTCTCTGCCGGCGAAGGTGCCTCGTCTCCGGCAAGGAAGCCTCAGCCGCTTCTCCTGCACACGGAGAGCGTGCTAGCTGCTGAAACGTGAAGAAAGAAGCTGCAGAACACTGGCACTGAGCGTGCAGCTTTCCAGCGGAGAGAAAAAGCTACTTGAACACTCTGCAAGCCTTTCCACTCCCAAAAACATGCACATGGAAGGAGCTGCTGCAAAAGCGATGCTGTGCTCGCTGCTGCTCCTCCTGAAGCTCTGGCTGCTAAATCTGAGGCTTTCCTTCCAATTTCAAGCTGCAAAGCACTTGCTGAATTGCAGGGAAAGTCCGGGAGGCATTTGCTGTGCTGGCACACTTTCTCCTTCCTAGACAGAGTGGAAAAGCTTTTCCCTGCCGTGTAGGCGACAAGAGACGCATTAGACGGGCATCCGGAGCTGTCCGAAGGTAAGCGCCTGTTGCCGGCCTCTTTCGGCACAAGCCCCCGCTCCGGAGCGCACCGCGGCCGGCCGGAGGCTCTCTGCCGGCGAAGGTGCCTCGTCTCCGGCAAGGAAGCCTCAGCCGCTTCTCCTGCACACGGAGAGCGTGCTAGCTGCTGAAACGTGAAGAAAGAAGCTGCAGAACACTGGCACTGAGCGTGCAGCTTTCCAGCGGAGAGAAAAAGCTACTTGAACACTCTGCAAGCCTTTCCACTCCCAAAAACATGCACATGGAAGGAGCTGCTGCAAAAGCGATGCTGTGCTCGCTGCTGCTCCTCCTGAAGCTCTGGCTGCTAAATCTGAGGCTTTCCTTCCAATTTCAAGCTGCAAAGCACTTGCTGAATTGCAGGGAAAGTCCGGGAGGCATTTGCTGTGCTGGCACACTTTCTCCTTCCTAGACAGAGTGGAAAAGCTTTTCCCTGCCGTGTAGGCGACAAGAGACGCATTAGACGGGCCTCCGGAGCTGTCCGAAGGTAAGCGCCTGTTCCCGGCCTCTTTCGGCACAAGCCCCCGCTCCGGAGCGCACCGCGGCCGGCCGGAGGCTCTCTGCCGGCGAAGGTGCCTCGTCTCCGGCAAGGAAGCCTCAGCCGCTTCTCCTGCACACGGAGAGCGTGCTAGCTGCTGAAACGTGAAGAAAGAAGCTGCAGAACACTGGCACTGAGCGTGCAGCTTTCCAGCGGAGAGAAAAAGCTACTTGAACACTCTGCAAGCCTTTCCACTCCCAAAAACATGCACATGGAAGGAGCTGCTGCAAAAGCGATGCTGTGCTCGCTGCTGCTACTCCTGAAGCTCTGGCTGCTAAATCTGAGGCTTTCCTTCCAATTTCAAGCTGCAAAGCACTTGCTGAATTGCAGGGAAAGTCCGGGAGGCATTTGCTCTGCTGGCACACTTTCTCCTTCCTAGACAGAGTGGAAAAGCTTTTCCCTGCCGTGTAGGCGACAAGAGACGCATTAGACGGGCATCCGGAGCTGTCCGAAGGTAAGCGCCTGTTCCCGGCCTCTTTCGGCACAAGCCCCCGCTCCGGAGCGCACCGCGGCCGGCCGGAGGCTCTCTGCCGGCGAAGGTGCCGCTTCTCCGGCAAGGAAGCCTCAGCCGCTTCTCCTGCACACGGAGAGCGTGCTAGCTGCTGAAACGTGAAGAAAGAAGCTGCAGAACACTGGCACTGAGCGTGCAGCTTTCCAGCGGAGAGAAAAAGCTACTTGAACACTCTGCAAGCCGTTCCACTCCCAAAAACATGCACATGGAAGGAGCTGCTGCAAAAGCGATGCTGTGCTCGCTGCTGCTGCTCCTGAAGCTCTGACTGCTAAATCTGAGGCTTTCCTTCCAATTTCAAGCTGCAAAGCACTTGCTGAATTGCAGGGAAAGTCCGGGAGGCATTTGCTGTGCTGGCACACTTTCTCCTTCCTAGACAGAGTGGAAAAGCTTTTCCCTGCCGTGTAGGCGACAAGAGACGCATTAGACGGGCATCCGGAGCTGTCCGAAGGTAAGCGCCTGTTCCCGGCCTCTTTCGGCACAAGCCCCCGCTCCGGAGCGCACCGCGGCCGGCCGGAGGCTCTCTGCCGGCGAAGGTGCCTCGTCTCCGGCAAGGAAGCCTCAGCCGCTTCTCCTGCACACGGAGAGCGTGCTAGCTGCTGAAACGTGAAGAAAGAAGCTGCAGAACACTGGCACTGAGCGTGCAGCTTTCCAGCGGAGAGAAAAAGCTACTTGAACACTCTGCAAGCCTTTCCACTCCCAAAAACATGCACATGGAAGGAGCTGCTGCAAAAGCGATGCTGTGCTCGCTGCTGCTCCTCCTGAAGCTCTGGCTGCTAAATCTGAGGCTTTCCTTCCAATTTCAAGCTGCAAAGCACTTGCTGAATTGCAGGGAAAGTCCGGGAGGCATTTGCTGTGCTGGCACACTTTCTCCTTCCTAGACAGAGTGGAAAAGCTTTTCCCTGCCGTGTAGGCGACAAGAGACGCATTAGACGGGCATCCGGAGCTGTCCGAAGGTAAGCGCCTGTTCCCGGCCTCTTTCGGCACAAGCCCCCGCTCCGGAGCGCACCGCGGCCGGCCGGAGGCTCTCTGCCGGCGAAGGTGCCTCGTCTCCGGCAAGGAAGCCTCAGCCGCTTCTCCTGCACACGGAGAGCGTGCTAGCTGCTGAAACGTGAAGAAAGAAGCTGCAGAACACTGGCACTGAGCGTGCAGCTTTCCAGCGGAGAGAAAAAGCTACTTGAACACTCTGCAAGCCTTTCCACTCCCAAAAACATGCACATGGAAGGAGCTGCTGCAAAAGCGATGCTGTGCTCGCTGCTGCTCCTCCTGAAGCTCTGGCTGCTAAATCTGAGGCTTTCCTTCCAATTTCAAGCTGCAAAGCACTTGCTGAATTGCAGGGAAAGTCCGGGAGGCATTTGCTGTGCTGGCACACTTTCTCCTTCCTAGACAGAGTGGAAAAGCTTTTCCCTGCCGTGTAGGCGACAAGAGACGCATTAGACGGGCATCCGGAGCTGTCCGAAGGTAAGCGCCTGTTCCCGGCCTCTTTCGGCACAAGCCCCCGCTCCGGAGCGCACCGCGGCCGGCCGGAGGCTCTCTGCCGGCGAAGGTGCCGCTTCTCCGGCAAGGAAGCCTCAGCCGCTTCTCCTGCACACGGAGAGCGTGCTAGCTGCTGAAACGTGAAGAAAGAAGCTGCAGAACACTGGCACTGAGCGTGCAGCTTTCCAGCGGAGAGAAAAAGCTACTTGAACACTCTGCAAGCCTTTCCACTCCCAAAAACATGCACATGGAAGGAGCTGCTGCAAAAGCGATGCTGTGCTCGCTGCTGCTCCTCCTGAAGCTCTGGCTGCTAAATCTGAGGCTTTCCTTCCAATTTCAAGCTGCAAAGCACTTGCTGAATTGCAGGGAAAGTCCGGGAGGCATTTGCTGTGCTGGCACACTTTCTCCTTCCTAGACAGAGTGGAAAAGCTTTTCCCTGCCGTGTAGGCGACAAGAGACGCATTAGACGGGCATCCGGAGCTGTCCGAAGGTAAGCGCCTGTTCCCGGCCTCTTTCGGCACAAGCCCCCGCTCCGGAGCGCACCGCGGCCGGCCGGAGGCTCTCTGCCGGCGAAGGTGCCTCGTCTCCGGCAAGGAAGCCTCAGCCGCTTCTCCTGCACACGGAGAGCGTGCTAGCTGCTGAAACGTGAAGAAAGAAGCTGCAGAACACTGGCACTGAGCGTGCAGCTTTCCAGCGGAGAGAAAAAGCTACTTGAACACTCTGCAAGCCTTTCCACTCCCAAAAACATGCACATGGAAGGAGCTGCTGCAAAAGCGATGCTGTGCTCGCTGCTGCTCCTCCTGAAGCTCTGGCTGCTAAATCTGAGGCTTTCCTTCCAATTTCAAGCTGCAAAGCACTTGCTGAATTGCAGGGAAAGTCCGGGAGGCATTTGCTGTGCTGGCACACTTTCTCCTTCCTAGACAGAGTGGAAAAGCTTTTCCCTGCCGTGTAGGCGACAAGAGACGCATTAGACGGGCATCCGGAGCTGTCCGAAGGTAAGCGCCTGTTCCCGGCCTCTTTCGGCACAAGCCCCCGCTCCGGAGCGCACCGCGGCCGGCCGGAGGCTCTCTGCCGGCGAAGGTGCCGCTTCTCCGGCAAGGAAGCCTCAGCCGCTTCTCCTGCACACGGAGAGCGTGCTAGCTGCTGAAACGTGAAGAAAGAAGCTGCAGAACACTGGCACTGAGCGTGCAGCTTTCCAGCGGAGAGAAAAAGCTACTTGAACACTCTGCAAGCCTTTCCACTCCCAAAAACATGCACATGGAAGGAGCTGCTGCAAAAGCGATGCTGTGCTCGCTGCTGCTCCTCCTGAAGCTCTGGCTGCTAAATCTGAGGCTTTCCTTCCAATTTCAAGCTGCAAAGCACTTGCTGAATTGCAGGGAAAGTCCGGGAGGCATTTGCTGTGCTGGCACACTTTCTCCTTCCTAGACAGAGTGGAAAAGCTTTTCCCTGCCGTGTAGGCGACAAGAGACGCATTAGACGGGCATCCGGAGCTGTCCGAAGGTAAGCGCCTGTTCCCGGCCTCTTTCGGCACAAGCCCCCGCTCCGGAGCGCACCGCGGCCGGCCGGAGGCTCTCTGCCGGCGAAGGTGCCTCGTCTCCGGCAAGGAAGCCTCAGCCGCTTCTCCTGCACACGGAGAGCGTGCTAGCTGCTGAAACGTGAAGAAAGAAGCTGCAGAACACTGGCACTGAGCGTGCAGCTTTCCAGCGGAGAGAAAAAGCTACTTGAACACTCTGCAAGCCTTTCCACTCCCAAAAACATGCACATGGAAGGAGCTGCTGCAAAAGCGATGCTGTGCTCGCTGCTGCTCCTCCTGAAGCTCTGGCTGCTAAATCTGAGGCTTTCCTTCCAATTTCAAGCTGCAAAGCACTTGCTGAATTGCAGGGAAAGTCCGGGAGGCATTTGCTGTGCTGGCACACTTTCTCCTTCCTAGACAGAGTGGAAAAGCTTTTCCCTGCCGTGTAGGCGACAAGAGACGCATTAGACGGGCATCCGGAGCTGTCCGAAGGTAAGCGCCTGTTCCCGGCCTCTTTCGGCACAAGCCCCCGCTCCGGAGCGCACCGCGGCCGGCCGGAGGCTCTCTGCCGGCGAAGGTGCCTCGTCTCCGGCAAGGAAGCCTCAGCCGCTTCTCCTGCACACGGAGAGCGTGCTAGCTGCTGAAACGTGAAGAAAGAAGCTGCAGAACACTGGCACTGAGCGTGCAGCTTTCCAGCGGAGAGAAAAAGCTACTTGAACACTCTGCAAGCCTTTCCACTCCCAAAAACATGCACATGGAAGGAGCTGCTGCAAAAGCGATGCTGTGCTCGCTGCTGCTCCTCCTGAAGCTCTGGCTGCTAAATCTGAGGCTTTCCTTCCAATTTCAAGCTGCAAAGCACTTGCTGAATTGCAGGGAAAGTCCGGGAGGCATTTGCTGTGCTGGCACACTTTCTCCTTCCTAGACAGAGTGGAAAAGCTTTTCCCTGCCGTGTAGGCGACAAGAGACGCATTAGACGGGCATCCGGAGCTGTCCGAAGGTAAGCGCCTGTTCCCGGCCTCTTTCGGCACAAGCCCCCGCTCCGGAGCGCACCGCGGCCGGCCGGAGGCTCTCTGCCGGCGAAGGTGCCGCTTCTCCGGCAAGGAAGCCTCAGCCGCTTCTCCTGCACACGGAGAGCGTGCTAGCTGCTGAAACGTGAAGAAAGAAGCTGCAGAACACTGGCACTGAGCGTGCAGCTTTCCAGCGGAGAGAAAAAGCTACTTGAACACTCTGCAAGCCTTTCCACTCCCAAAAACATGCACATGGAAGGAGCTGCTGCAAAAGCGATGCTGTGCTCGCTGCTGCTCCTCCTGAAGCTCTGGCTGCTAAATCTGAGGCTTTCCTTCCAATTTCAAGCTGCAAAGCACTTGCTGAATTGCAGGGAAAGTCCGGGAGGCATTTGCTGTGCTGGCACACTTTCTCCTTCCTAGACAGAGTGGAAAAGCTTTTCCCTGCCGTGTAGGCGACAAGAGACGCATTAGACGGGCATCCGGAGCTGTCCGAAGGTAAGCGCCTGTTCCCGGCCTCTTTCGGCACAAGCCCCCGCTCCGGAGCGCACCGCGGCCGGCCGGAGGCTCTCTGCCGGCGAAGGTGCCTCGTCTCCGGCAAGGAAGCCTCAGCCGCTTCTCCTGCACACGGAGAGCGTGCTAGCTGCTGAAACGTGAAGAAAGAAGCTGCAGAACACTGGCACTGAGCGTGCAGCTTTCCAGCGGAGAGAAAAAGCTACTTGAACACTCTGCAAGCCTTTCCACTCCCAAAAACATGCACATGGAAGGAGCTGCTGCAAAAGCGATGCTGTGCTCGCTGCTGCTCCTCCTGAAGCTCTGGCTGCTAAATCTGAGGCTTTCCTTCCAATTTCAAGCTGCAAAGCACTTGCTGAATTGCAGGGAAAGTCCGGGAGGCATTTGCTGTGCTGGCACACTTTCTCCTTCCTAGACAGAGTGGAAAAGCTTTTCCCTGCCGTGTAGGCGACAAGAGACGCATTAGACGGGCCTCCGGAGCTGTCCGAAGGTAAGCGCCTGTTCCCGGCCTCTTTCGGCACAAGCCCCCGCTCCGGAGCGCACCGCGGCCGGCCGGAGGCTCTCTGCCGGCGAAGGTGCCTCGTCTCCGGCAAGGAAGCCTCAGCCGCTTCTCCTGCACACGGAGAGCGTGCTAGCTGCTGAAACGTGAAGAAAGAAGCTGCAGAACACTGGCACTGAGCGTGCAGCTTTCCAGCGGAGAGAAAAAGCTACTTGAACACTCTGCAAGCCTTTCCACTCCCAAAAACATGCACATGGAAGGAGCTGCTGCAAAAGCGATGCTGTGCTCGCTGCTGCTCCTCCTGAAGCTCTGGCTGCTAAATCTGAGGCTTTCCTTCCAATTTCAAGCTGCAAAGCACTTGCTGAATTGCAGGGAAAGTCCGGGAGGCATTTGCTCTGCTGGCACACTTTCTCCTTCCTAGACAGAGTGGAAAAGCTTTTCCCTGCCGTGTAGGCGACAAGAGACGCATTAGACGGGCATCCGGAGCTGTCCGAAGGTAAGCGCCTGTTCCCGGCCTCTTTCGGCACAAGCCCCCGCTCCGGAGCGCACCGCGGCCGGCCGGAGGCTCTCTGCCGGCGAAGGTGCCGCTTCTCCGGCAAGGAAGCCTCAGCCGCTTCTCCTGCACACGGAGAGCGTGCTAGCTGCTGAAACGTGAAGAAAGAAGCTGCAGAACACTGGCACTGAGCGTGCAGCTTTCCAGCGGAGAGAAAAAGCTACTTGAACACTCTGCAAGCCTTTCCACTCCCAAAAACATGCACATGGAAGGAGCTGCTGCAAAAGCGATGCTGTGCTCGCTGCTGCTCCTCCTGAAGCTCTGGCTGCTAAATCTGAGGCTTTCCTTCCAATTTCAAGCTGCAAAGCACTTGCTGAATTGCAGGGAAAGTCCGGGAGGCATTTGCTGTGCTGGCACACTTTCTCCTTCCTAGACAGAGTGGAAAAGCTTTTCCCTGCCGTGTAGGCGACAAGAGACGCATTAGACGGGCATCCGGAGCTGTCCGAAGGTAAGCGCCTGTTCCCGGCCTCTTTCGGCACAAGCCCCCGCTCCGGAGCGCACCGCGGCCGGCCGGAGGCTCTCTGCCGGCGAAGGTGCCTCGTCTCCGGCAAGGAAGCCTCAGCCGCTTCTCCTGCACACGGAGAGCGTGCTAGCTGCTGAAACGTGAAGAAAGAAGCTGCAGAACACTGGCACTGAGCGTGCAGCTTTCCAGCGGAGAGAAAAAGCTACTTGAACACTCTGCAAGCCTTTCCACTCCCAAAAACATGCACATGGAAGGAGCTGCTGCAAAAGCGATGCTGTGCTCGCTGCTGCTCCTCCTGAAGCTCTGGCTGCTAAATCTGAGGCTTTCCTTCCAATTTCAAGCTGCAAAGCACTTGCTGAATTGCAGGGAAAGTCCGGGAGGCATTTGCTGTGCTGGCACACTTTCTCCTTCCTAGACAGAGTGGAAAAGCTTTTCCCTGCCGTGTAGGCGACAAGAGACGCATTAGACGGGCATCCGGAGCTGTCCGAAGGTAAGCGCCTGTTCCCGGCCTCTTTCGGCACAAGCCCCCGCTCCGGAGCGCACCGCGGCCGGCCGGAGGCTCTCTGCCGGCGAAGGTGCCTCGTCTCCGGCAAGGAAGCCTCAGCCGCTTCTCCTGCACACGGAGAGCGTGCTAGCTGCTGAAACGTGAAGAAAGAAGCTGCAGAACACTGGCACTGAGCGTGCAGCTTTCCAGCGGAGAGAAAAAGCTACTTGAACACTCTGCAAGCCTTTCCACTCCCAAAAACATGCACATGGAAGGAGCTGCTGCAAAAGCGATGCTGTGCTCGCTGCTGCTCCTCCTGAAGCTCTGGCTGCTAAATCTGAGGCTTTCCTTCCAATTTCAAGCTGCAAAGCACTTGCTGAATTGCAGGGAAAGTCCGGGAGGCATTTGCTGTGCTGGCACACTTTCTCCTTCCTAGACAGAGTGGAAAAGCTTTTCCCTGCCGTGTAGGCGACAAGAGACGCATTAGACGGGCCTCCGGAGCTGTCCGAAGGTAAGCGCCTGTTCCCGGCCTCTTTCGGCACAAGCCCCCGCTCCGGAGCGCACCGCGGCCGGCCGGAGGCTCTCTGCCGGCGAAGGTGCCTCGTCTCCGGCAAGGAAGCCTCAGCCGCTTCTCCTGCACACGGAGAGCGTGCTAGCTGCTGAAACGTGAAGAAAGAAGCTGCAGAACACTGGCACTGAGCGTGCAGCTTTCCAGCGGAGAGAAAAAGCTACTTGAACACTCTGCAAGCCTTTCCACTCCCAAAAACATGCACATGGAAGGAGCTGCTGCAAAAGCGATGCTGTGCTCGCTGCTGCTGCTCCTGAAGCTCTGGCTGCTAAATCTGAGGCTTTCCTTCCAATTTCAAGCTGCAAAGCACTTGCTGAATTGCAGGGAAAGTCCGGGAGGCATTTGCTGTGCTGGCACACTTTCTCCTTCCTAGACAGAGTGGAAAAGCTTTTCCCTGCCGTGTAGGCGACAAGAGACGCATTAGACGGGCATCCGGAGCTGTCCGAAGGTAAGCGCCTGTTCCCGGCCTCTTTCGGCACAAGCCCCCGCTCCGGAGCGCACCGCGGCCGGCCGGAGGCTCTCTGCCGGCGAAGGTGCCGCTTCTCCGGCAAGGAAGCCTCAGCCGCTTCTCCTGCACACGGAGAGCGTGCTAGCTGCTGAAACGTGAAGAAAGAAGCTGCAGAACACTGGCACTGAGCGTGCAGCTTTCCAGCGGAGAGAAAAAGCTACTTGAACACTCTGCAAGCCTTTCCACTCCCAAAAACATGCACATGGAAGGAGCTGCTGCAAAAGCGATGCTGTGCTCGCTGCTGCTCCTCCTGAAGCTCTGGCTGCTAAATCTGAGGCTTTCCTTCCAATTTCAAGCTGCAAAGCACTTGCTGAATTGCAGGGAAAGTCCGGGAGGCATTTGCTGTGCTGGCACACTTTCTCCTTCCTAGACAGAGTGGAAAAGCTTTTCCCTGCCGTGTAGGCGACAAGAGACGCATTAGACGGGCATCCGGAGCTGTCCGAAGGTAAGCGCCTGTTCCCGGCCTCTTTCGGCACAAGCCCCCGCTCCGGAGCGCACCGCGGCCGGCCGGAGGCTCTCTGCCGGCGAAGGTGCCTCGTCTCCGGCAAGGAAGCCTCAGCCGCTTCTCCTGCACACGGAGAGCGTGCTAGCTGCTGAAACGTGAAGAAAGAAGCTGCAGAACACTGGCACTGAGCGTGCAGCTTTCCAGCGGAGAGAAAAAGCTACTTGAACACTCTGCAAGCCTTTCCACTCCCAAAAACATGCACATGGAAGGAGCTGCTGCAAAAGCGATGCTGTGCTCGCTGCTGCTCCTCCTGAAGCTCTGGCTGCTAAATCTGAGGCTTTCCTTCCAATTTCAAGCTGCAAAGCACTTGCTGAATTGCAGGGAAAGTCCGGGAGGCATTTGCTGTGCTGGCACACTTTCTCCTTCCTAGACAGAGTGGAAAAGCTTTTCCCTGCCGTGTAGGCGACAAGAGACGCATTAGACGGGCCTCCGGAGCTGTCCGAAGGTAAGCGCCTGTTCCCGGCCTCTTTCGGCACAAGCCCCCGCTCCGGAGCGCACCGCGGCCGGCCGGAGGCTCTCTGCCGGCGAAGGTGCCTCGTCTCCGGCAAGGAAGCCTCAGCCGCTTCTCCTGCACACGGAGAGCGTGCTAGCTGCTGAAACGTGAAGAAAGAA
Source organism: Fringilla coelebs (assembly GCF_963513975.1). NCBI lineage: Eukaryota > Metazoa > Chordata > Aves > Passeriformes > Fringillidae > Fringilla > Fringilla coelebs. Next base: position 114,076 of record NW_028167529.1, read on the forward strand.
GCTGCAGAACACTGGCACTGAGCGTGCAGCTTTCCAGCGGAGAGAAAAAGCTACTTGAACACTCTGCAAGCCTTTCCACTCCCAAAAACATGCACATGGAAGGAGCTGCTGCAAAAGCGATGCTGTGCTCGCTGCTGCTCCTCCTGAAGCTCTGGCTGCTAAATCTGAGGCTTTCCTTCCAATTTCAAGCTGCAAAGCACTTGCTGAATTGCAGGGAAAGTCCGGGAGGCATTTGCTGTGCTGGCACACTTTCTCCTTCCTAGACAGAGTGGAAAAGCTTTTCCCTGCCGTGTAGGCGACAAGAGACGCATTAGACGGGCATCCGGAGCTGTCCGAAGGTAAGCGCCTGTTCCCGGCCTCTTTCGGCACAAGCCCCCGCTCCGGAGCGCACCGCGGCCGGCCGGAGGCTCTCTGCCGGCGAAGGTGCCTCGTCTCCGGCAAGGAAGCCTCAGCCGCTTCTCCTGCACACGGAGAGCGTGCTAGCTGCTGAAACGTGAAGAAAGAAGCTGCAGAACACTGGCACTGAGCGTGCAGCTTTCCAGCGGAGAGAAAAAGCTACTTGAACACTCTGCAAGCCTTTCCACTCCCAAAAACATGCACATGGAAGGAGCTGCTGCAAAAGCGATGCTGTGCTCGCTGCTGCTCCTCCTGAAGCTCTGGCTGCTAAATCTGAGGCTTTCCTTCCAATTTCAAGCTGCAAAGCACTTGCTGAATTGCAGGGAAAGTCCGGGAGGCATTTGCTGTGCTGGCACACTTTCTCCTTCCTAGACAGAGTGGAAAAGCTTTTCCCTGCCGTGTAGGCGACAAGAGACGCATTAGACGGGCATCCGGAGCTGTCCGAAGGTAAGCGCCTGTTCCCGGCCTCTTTCGGCACAAGCCCCCGCTCCGGAGCGCACCGCGGCCGGCCGGAGGCTCTCTGCCGGCGAAGGTGCCGCTTCTCCGGCAAGGAAGCCTCAGCCGCTTCTCCTGCACACGGAGAGCGTGCTAGCTGCTGAAACGTGAAGAAAGAAGCTGCAGAACACTGGCACTGAGCGTGCAGCTTTCCAGCGGAGAGAAAAAGCTACTTGAACACTCTGCAAGCCTTTCCACTCCCAAAAACATGCACATGGAAGGAGCTGCTGCAAAAGCGATGCTGTGCTCGCTGCTGCTCCTCCTGAAGCTCTGGCTGCTAAATCTGAGGCTTTCCTTCCAATTTCAAGCTGCAAAGCACTTGCTGAATTGCAGGGAAAGTCCGGGAGGCATTTGCTGTGCTGGCACACTTTCTCCTTCCTAGACAGAGTGGAAAAGCTTTTCCCTGCCGTGTAGGCGACAAGAGACGCATTAGACGGGCATCCGGAGCTGTCCGAAGGTAAGCGCCTGTTCCCGGCCTCTTTCGGCACAAGCCCCCGCTCCGGAGCGCACCGCGGCCGGCCGGAGGCTCTCTGCCGGCGAAGGTGCCTCGTCTCCGGCAAGGAAGCCTCAGCCGCTTCTCCTGCACACGGAGAGCGTGCTAGCTGCTGAAACGTGAAGAAAGAAGCTGCAGAACACTGGCACTGAGCGTGCAGCTTTCCAGCGGAGAGAAAAAGCTACTTGAACACTCTGCAAGCCTTTCCACTCCCAAAAACATGCACATGGAAGGAGCTGCTGCAAAAGCGATGCTGTGCTCGCTGCTGCTCCTCCTGAAGCTCTGGCTGCTAAATCTGAGGCTTTCCTTCCAATTTCAAGCTGCAAAGCACTTGCTGAATTGCAGGGAAAGTCCGGGAGGCATTTGCTGTGCTGGCACACTTTCTCCTTCCTAGACAGAGTGGAAAAGCTTTTCCCTGCCGTGTAGGCGACAAGAGACGCATTAGACGGGCATCCGGAGCTGTCCGAAGGTAAGCGCCTGTTCCCGGCCTCTTTCGGCACAAGCCCCCGCTCCGGAGCGCACCGCGGCCGGCCGGAGGCTCTCTGCCGGCGAAGGTGCCTCGTCTCCGGCAAGGAAGCCTCAGCCGCTTCTCCTGCACACGGAGAGCGTGCTAGCTGCTGAAACGTGAAGAAAGAAGCTGCAGAACACTGGCACTGAGCGTGCAGCTTTCCAGCGGAGAGAAAAAGCTACTTGAACACTCTGCAAGCCTTTCCACTCCCAAAAACATGCACATGGAAGGAGCTGCTGCAAAAGCGATGCTGTGCTCGCTGCTGCTCCTCCTGAAGCTCTGGCTGCTAAATCTGAGGCTTTCCTTCCAATTTCAAGCTGCAAAGCACTTGCTGAATTGCAGGGAAAGTCCGGGAGGCATTTGCTGTGCTGGCACACTTTCTCCTTCCTAGACAGAGTGGAAAAGCTTTTCCCTGCCGTGTAGGCGACAAGAGACGCATTAGACGGGCATCCGGAGCTGTCCGAAGGTAAGCGCCTGTTCCCGGCCTCTTTCGGCACAAGCCCCCGCTCCGGAGCGCACCGCGGCCGGCCGGAGGCTCTCTGCCGGCGAAGGTGCCTCGTCTCCGGCAAGGAAGCCTCAGCCGCTTCTCCTGCACACGGAGAGCGTGCTAGCTGCTGAAACGTGAAGAAAGAAGCTGCAGAACACTGGCACTGAGCGTGCAGCTTTCCAGCGGAGAGAAAAAGCTACTTGAACACTCTGCAAGCCTTTCCACTCCCAAAAACATGCACATGGAAGGAGCTGCTGCAAAAGCGATGCTGTGCTCGCTGCTGCTCCTCCTGAAGCTCTGGCTGCTAAATCTGAGGCTTTCCTTCCAATTTCAAGCTGCAAAGCACTTGCTGAATTGCAGGGAAAGTCCGGGAGGCATTTGCTGTGCTGGCACACTTTCTCCTTCCTAGACAGAGTGGAAAAGCTTTTCCCTGCCGTGTAGGCGACAAGAGACGCATTAGACGGGCATCCGGAGCTGTCCGAAGGTAAGCGCCTGTTCCCGGCCTCTTTCGGCACAAGCCCCCGCTCCGGAGCGCACCGCGGCCGGCCGGAGGCTCTCTGCCGGCGAAGGTGCCTCGTCTCCGGCAAGGAAGCCTCAGCCGCTTCTCCTGCACACGGAGAGCGTGCTAGCTGCTGAAACGTGAAGAAAGAAGCTGCAGAACACTGGCACTGAGCGTGCAGCTTTCCAGCGGAGAGAAAAAGCTACTTGAACACTCTGCAAGCCTTTCCACTCCCAAAAACATGCACATGGAAGGAGCTGCTGCAAAAGCGATGCTGTGCTCGCTGCTGCTCCTCCTGAAGCTCTGGCTGCTAAATCTGAGGCTTTCCTTCCAATTTCAAGCTGCAAAGCACTTGCTGAATTGCAGGGAAAGTCCGGGAGGCATTTGCTGTGCTGGCACACTTTCTCCTTCCTAGACAGAGTGGAAAAGCTTTTCCCTGCCGTGTAGGCGACAAGAGACGCATTAGACGGGCCTCCGGAGCTGTCCGAAGGTAAGCGCCTGTTGCCGGCCTCTTTCGGCACAAGCCCCCGCTCCGGAGCGCACAGCGGCCGGCCGGAGGCTCTCTGCCGGCGAAGGTGCCTCGTCTCCGGCAAGGAAGCCTCAGCCGCTTCTCCTGCACACGGAGAGCGTGCTAGCTGCTGAAACGTGAAGAAAGAAGCTGCAGAACACTGGCACTGAGCGTGCAGCTTTCCAGCGGAGAGAAAAAGCTACTTGAACACTCTGCAAGCCTTTCCACTCCCAAAAACATGCACATGGAAGGAGCTGCTGCAAAAGCGATGCTGTGCTCGCTGCTGCTGCTCCTGAAGCTCTGGCTGCTAAATCTGAGGCTTTCCTTCCAATTTCAAGCTGCAAAGCACTTGCTGAATTGCAGGGAAAGTCCGGGAGGCATTTGCTGTGCTGGCACACTTTCTCCTTCCTAGACAGAGTGGAAAAGCTTTTCCCTGCCGTGTAGGCGACAAGAGACGCATTAGACGGGCATCCGGAGCTGTCCGAAGGTAAGCGCCTGTTGCCGGCCTCTTTCGGCACAAGCCCCCGCTCCGGAGCGCACCGCGGCCGGCCGGAGGCTCTCTGCCGGCGAAGGTGCCTCGTCTCCGGCAAGGAAGCCTCAGCCGCTTCTCCTGCACACGGAGAGCGTGCTAGCTGCTGAAACGTGAAGAAAGAAGCTGCAGAACACTGGCACTGAGCGTGCAGCTTTCCAGCGGAGAGAAAAAGCTACTTGAACACTCTGCAAGCCTTTCCACTCCCAAAAACATGCACATGGAAGGAGCTGCTGCAAAAGCGATGCTGTGCTCGCTGCTGCTCCTCCTGAAGCTCTGGCTGCTAAATCTGAGGCTTTCCTTCCAATTTCAAGCTGCAAAGCACTTGCTGAATTGCAGGGAAAGTCCGGGAGGCATTTGCTGTGCTGGCACACTTTCTCCTTCCTAGACAGAGTGGAAAAGCTTTTCCCTGCCGTGTAGGCGACAAGAGACGCATTAGACGGGCCTCCGGAGCTGTCCGAAGGTAAGCGCCTGTTGCCGGCCTCTTTCGGCACAAGCCCCCGCTCCGGAGCGCACAGCGGCCGGCCGGAGGCTCTCTGCCGGCGAAGGTGCCTCGTCTCCGGCAAGGAAGCCTCAGCCGCTTCTCCTGCACACGGAGAGCGTGCTAGCTGCTGAAACGTGAAGAAAGAAGCTGCAGAACACTGGCACTGAGCGTGCAGCTTTCCAGCGTAGAGAAAAAGCTACTTGAACACTCTGCAAGCCTTTCCACTCCCAAAAACATGCACATGGAAGGAGCTGCTGCAAAAGCGATGCTGTGCTCGCTGCTGCTGCTCCTGAAGCTCTGGCTGCTAAATCTGAGGCTTTCCTTCCAATTTCAAGCTGCAAAGCACTTGCTGAATTGCAGGGAAAGTCCGGGAGGCATTTGCTCTGCTGGCACACTTTCTCCTTCCTAGACAGAGTGGAAAAGCTTTTCCCTGCCGTGTAGGCGACAAGAGACGCATTAGACGGGCATCCGGAGCTGTCCGAAGGTAAGCGCCTGTTCCCGGCCTCTTTCGGCACAAGCCCCCGCTCCGGAGCGCACCGCGGCCGGCCGGAGGCTCTCTGCCGGCGAAGGTGCCGCTTCTCCGGCAAGGAAGCCTCAGCCGCTTCTCCTGCACACGGAGAGCGTGCTAGCTGCTGAAACGTGAAGAAAGAAGCTGCAGAACACTGGCACTGAGCGTGCAGCTTTCCAGCGGAGAGAAAAAGCTACTTGAACACTCTGCAAGCCTTTCCACTCCCAAAAACATGCACATGGAAGGAGCTGCTGCAAAAGCGATGCTGTGCTCGCTGCTGCTCCTCCTGAAGCTCTGGCTGCTAAATCTGAGGCTTTCCTTCCAATTTCAAGCTGCAAAGCACTTGCTGAATTGCAGGGAAAGTCCGGGAGGCATTTGCTGTGCTGGCACACTTTCTCCTTCCTAGACAGAGTGGAAAAGCTTTTCCCTGCCGTGTAGGCGACAAGAGACGCATTAGACGGGCATCCGGAGCTGTCCGAAGGTAAGCGCCTGTTGCCGGCCTCTTTCGGCACAAGCCCCCGCTCCGGAGCGCACCGCGGCCGGCCGGAGGCTCTCTGCCGGCGAAGGTGCCTCGTCTCCGGCAAGGAAGCCTCAGCCGCTTCTCCTGCACACGGAGAGCGTGCTAGCTGCTGAAACGTGAAGAAAGAAGCTGCAGAACACTGGCACTGAGCGTGCAGCTTTCCAGCGGAGAGAAAAAGCTACTTGAACACTCTGCAAGCCTTTCCACTCCCAAAAACATGCACATGGAAGGAGCTGCTGCAAAAGCGATGCTGTGCTCGCTGCTGCTCCTCCTGAAGCTCTGGCTGCTAAATCTGAGGCTTTCCTTCCAATTTCAAGCTGCAAAGCACTTGCTGAATTGCAGGGAAAGTCCGGGAGGCATTTGCTGTGCTGGCACACTTTCTCCTTCCTAGACAGAGTGGAAAAGCTTTTCCCTGCCGTGTAGGCGACAAGAGACGCATTAGACGGGCATCCGGAGCTGTCCGAAGGTAAGCGCCTGTTCCCGGCCTCTTTCGGCACAAGCCCCCGCTCCGGAGCGCACCGCGGCCGGCCGGAGGCTCTCTGCCGGCGAAGGTGCCTCGTCTCCGGCAAGGAAGCCTCAGCCGCTTCTCCTGCACACGGAGAGCGTGCTAGCTGCTGAAACGTGAAGAAAGAAGCTGCAGAACACTGGCACTGAGCGTGCAGCTTTCCAGCGGAGAGAAAAAGCTACTTGAACACTCTGCAAGCCTTTCCACTCCCAAAAACATGCACATGGAAGGAGCTGCTGCAAAAGCGATGCTGTGCTCGCTGCTGCTCCTCCTGAAGCTCTGGCTGCTAAATCTGAGGCTTTCCTTCCAATTTCAAGCTGCAAAGCACTTGCTGAATTGCAGGGAAAGTCCGGGAGGCATTTGCTGTGCTGGCACACTTTCTCCTTCCTAGACAGAGTGGAAAAGCTTTTCCCTGCCGTGTAGGCGACAAGAGACGCATTAGACGGGCCTCCGGAGCTGTCCGAAGGTAAGCGCCTGTTCCCGGCCTCTTTCGGCACAAGCCCCCGCTCCGGAGCGCACCGCGGCCGGCCGGAGGCTCTCTGCCGGCGAAGGTGCCTCGTCTCCGGCAAGGAAGCCTCAGCCGCTTCTCCTGCACACGGAGAGCGTGCTAGCTGCTGAAACGTGAAGAAAGAAGCTGCAGAACACTGGCACTGAGCGTGCAGCTTTCCAGCGGAGAGAAAAAGCTACTTGAACACTCTGCAAGCCTTTCCACTCCCAAAAACATGCACATGGAAGGAGCTGCTGCAAAAGCGATGCTGTGCTCGCTGCTGCTCCTCCTGAAGCTCTGGCTGCTAAATCGGAGGCTTTCCTTCCAATTTCAAGCTGCAAAGCACTTGCTGAATTGCAGGGAAAGTCCGGGAGGCATTTGCTGTGCTGGCACACTTTCTCCTTCCTAGACAGAGTGGAAAAGCTTTTCCCTGCCGTGTAGGCGACAAGAGACGCATTAGACGGGCATCCGGAGCTGTCCGAAGGTAAGCGCCTGTTCCCGGCCTCTTTCGGCACAAGCCCCCGCTCCGGAGCGCACCGCGGCCGGCCGGAGGCTCTCTGCCGGCGAAGGTGCCTCGTCTCCGGCAAGGAAGCCTCAGCCGCTTCTCCTGCACACGGAGAGCGTGCTAGCTGCTGAAACGTGAAGAAAGAAGCTGCAGAACACTGGCACTGAGCGTGCAGCTTTCCAGCGGAGAGAAAAAGCTACTTGAACACTCTGCAAGCCTTTCCACTCCCAAAAACATGCACATGGAAGGAGCTGCTGCAAAAGCGATGCTGTGCTCGCTGCTGCTCCTCCTGAAGCTCTGGCTGCTAAATCTGAGGCTTTCCTTCCAATTTCAAGCTGCAAAGCACTTGCTGAATTGCAGGGAAAGTCCGGGAGGCATTTGCTGTGCTGGCACACTTTCTCCTTCCTAGACAGAGTGGAAAAGCTTTTCCCTGCCGTGTAGGCGACAAGAGACGCATTAGACGGGCATCCGGAGCTGTCCGAAGGTAAGCGCCTGTTCCCGGCCTCTTTCGCCACAAGCCCCCGCTCCGGAGCGCACCGCGGCCGGCCGGAGGCTCTCTGCCGGCGAAGGTGCCTCGTCTCCGGCAAGGAAGCCTCAGCCGCTTCTCCTGCACACGGAGAGCGTGCTAGCTGCTGAAACGTGAAGAAAGAAGCTGCAGAACACTGGCACTGAGCGTGCAGCTTTCCAGCGGAGAGAAAAAGCTACTTGAACACTCTGCAAGCCTTTCCACTCCCAAAAACATGCACATGGAAGGAGCTGCTGCAAAAGCGATGCTGTGCTCGCTGCTGCTCCTCCTGAAGCTCTGGCTGCTAAATCTGAGGCTTTCCTTCCAATTTCAAGCTGCAAAGCACTTGCTGAATTGCAGGGAAAGTCCGGGAGGCATTTGCTGTGCTGGCACACTTTCTCCTTCCTAGACAGAGTGGAAAAGCTTTTCCCTGCCGTGTAGGCGACAAGAGACGCATTAGACGGGCCTCCGGAGCTGTCCGAAGGTAAGCGCCTGTTCCCGGCCTCTTTCGGCACAAGCCCCCGCTCCGGAGCGCACCGCGGCCGGCCGGAGGCTCTCTGCCGGCGAAGGTGCCTCGTCTCCGGCAAGGAAGCCTCAGCCGCTTCTCCTGCACACGGAGAGCGTGCTAGCTGCTGAAACGTGAAGAAAGAAGCTGCAGAACACTGGCACTGAGCGTGCAGCTTTCCAGCGGAGAGAAAAAGCTACTTGAACACTCTGCAAGCCTTTCCACTCCCAAAAACATGCACATGGAAGGAGCTGCTGCAAAAGCAATGCTGTGCTCGCTGCTGCTCCTCCTGAAGCTCTGGCTGCTAAATCTGAGGCTTTCCTTCCAATTTCAAGCTGCAAAGCACTTGCTGAATTGCAGGGAAAGTCCGGGAGGCATTTGCTCTGCTGGCACACTTTCTCCTTCCTAGACAGAGTGGAAAAGCTTTTCCCTGCCGTGTAGGCGACAAGAGACGCATTAGACGGGCATCCGGAGCTGTCCGAAGGTAAGCGCCTGTTCCCGGCCTCTTTCGGCACAAGCCCCCGCTCCGGAGCGCACCGCGGCCGGCCGGAGGCTCTCTGCCGGCGAAGGTGCCTCGTCTCCGGCAAGGAAGCCTCAGCCGCTTCTCCTGCACACGGAGAGCGTGCTAGCTGCTGAAACGTGAAGAAAGAAGTTGCAGAACACTGGCACTGAGCGTGCAGCTTTCCAGCGGAGAGAAAAAGCTACTTGAACACTCTGCAAGCCTTTCCACTCCCAAAAACATGCACATGGAAGCAGCTGCTGCAAAAGCGATGCTGTGCTCGCTGCTGCTCCTCCTGAAGCTCTGGCTGCTAAATCTGAGGCTTTCCTTCCAATTTCAAGCTGCAAAGCACTTGCTGAATTGCAGGGAAAGTCCGGGAGGCATTTGCTGTGCTGGCACACTTTCTCCTTCCTAGACAGAGTGGAAAAGCTTTTCCCTGCCGTGTAGGCGACAAGAGACGCATTAGACGGGCATCCGGAGCTGTCCGAAGGTAAGCGCCTGTTCCCGGCCTCTTTCGGCACAAGCCCCCGCTCCGGAGCGCACCGCGGCCGGCCGGAGGCTCTCTGCCGGCGAAGGTGCCGCTTCTCCGGCAAGGAAGCCTCAGCCGCTTCTCCTGCACACGGAGAGCGTGCTAGCTGCTGAAACGTGAAGAAAGAAGCTGCAGAACACTGGCACTGAGCGTGCAGCTTTCCAGCGGAGAGAAAAAGCTACTTGAACACTCTGCAAGCCTTTCCACTCCCAAAAACATGCACATGGAAGGAGCTGCTGCAAAAGCGATGCTGTGCTCGCTGCTGCTCCTCCTGAAGCTTTGGCTGCTAAATCTGAGGCTTTCCTTCCAATTTCAAGCTGCAAAGCACTTGCTGAATTGCAGGGAAAGTCCGGGAGGCATTTGCTGTGCTGGCACACTTTCTCCTTCCTAGACAGAGTGGAAAAGCTTTTCCCTGCCGTGTAGGCGACAAGAGACGCATTAGACGGGCATCCGGAGCTGTCCGAAGGTAAGCGCCTGTTCCCGGCCTCTTTCGGCACAAGCCCCCGCTCCGGAGCGCACCGCGGCCGGCCGGAGGCTCTCTGCCGGCGAAGGTGCCTCGTCTCCGGCAAGGAAGCCTCAGCCGCTTCTCCTGCACACGGAGAGCGTGCTAGCTGCTGAAACGTGAAGAAAGAAGCTGCAGAACACTGGCACTGAGCGTGCAGCTTTCCAGCGGAGAGAAAAAGCTACTTGAACACTCTGCAAGCCTTTCCACTCCCAAAAACATGCACATGGAAGGAGCTGCTGCAAAAGCGATGCTGTGCTCGCTGCTGCTCCTCCTGAAGCTCTGGCTGCTAAATCTGAGGCTTTCCTTCCAATTTCAAGCTGCAAAGCACTTGCTGAATTGCAGGGAAAGTCCGGGAGGCATTTGCTGTGCTGGCACACTTTCTCCTTCCTAGACAGAGTGGAAAAGCTTTTCCCTGCCGTGTAGGCGACAAGAGACGCATTAGACGGGCATCCGGAGCTGTCCGAAGGTAAGCGCCTGTTCCCGGCCTCTTTCGGCACAAGCCCCCGCTCCGGAGCGCACCGCGGCCGGCCGGAGGCTCTCTGCCGGCGAAGGTGCCTCGTCTCCGGCAAGGAAGCCTCAGCCGCTTCTCCTGCACACGGAGAGCGTGCTAGCTGCTGAAACGTGAAGAAAGAAGCTGCAGAACACTGGCACTGAGCGTGCAGCTTTCCAGCGGAGAGAAAAAGCTACTTGAACACTCTGCAAGCCTTTCCACTCCCAAAAACATGCACATGGAAGGAGCTGCTGCAAAAGCGATGCTGTGCTCGCTGCTGCTCCTCCTGAAGCTCTGGCTGCTAAATCTGAGGCTTTCCTTCCAATTTCAAGCTGCAAAGCACTTGCTGAATTGCAGGGAAAGTCCGGGAGGCATTTGCTGTGCTGGCACACTTTCTCCTTCCTAGACAGAGTGGAAAAGCTTTTCCCTGCCGTGTAGGCGACAAGAGACGCATTAGACGGGCATCCGGAGCTGTCCGAAGGTAAGCGCCTGTTCCCGGCCTCTTTCGGCACAAGCCCCCGCTCCGGAGCGCACCGCGGCCGGCCGGAGGCTCTCTGCCGGCGAAGGTGCCTCGTCTCCGGCAAGGAAGCCTCAGCCGCTTCTCCTGCACACGGAGAGCGTGCTAGCTGCTGAAACGTGAAGAAAGAAGCTGCAGAACACTGGCACTGAGCGTGCAGCTTTCCAGCGGAGAGAAAAAGCTACTTGAACACTCTGCAAGCCTTTCCACTCCCAAAAACATGCACATGGAAGGAGCTGCTGCAAAAGCGATGCTGTGCTCGCTGCTGCTCCTCCTGAAGCTCTGGCTGCTAAATCTGAGGCTTTCCTTCCAATTTCAAGCTGCAAAGCACTTGCTGAATTGCAGGGAAAGTCCGGGAGGCATTTGCTGTGCTGGCACACTTTCTCCTTCCTAGACAGAGTGGAAAAGCTTTTCCCTGCCGTGTAGGCGACAAGAGACGCATTAGACGGGCATCCGGAGCTGTCCGAAGGTAAGCGCCTGTTCCCGGCCTCTTTCGGCACAAGCCCCCGCTCCGGAGCGCACCGCGGCCGGCCGGAGGCTCTCTGCCGGCGAAGGTGCCGCTTCTCCGGCAAGGAAGCCTCAGCCGCTTCTCCTGCACACGGAGAGCGTGCTAGCTGCTGAAACGTGAAGAAAGAAGCTGCAGAACACTGGCACTGAGCGTGCAGCTTTCCAGCGGAGAGAAAAAGCTACTTGAACACTCTGCAAGCCTTTCCACTCCCAAAAACATGCACATGGAAGGAGCTGCTGCAAAAGCGATGCTGTGCTCGCTGCTGCTCCTCCTGAAGCTCTGGCTGCTAAATCTGAGGCTTTCCTTCCAATTTCAAGCTGCAAAGCACTTGCTGAATTGCAGGGAAAGTCCGGGAGGCATTTGCTGTGCTGGCACACTTTCTCCTTCCTAGACAGAGAGGAAAAGCTTTTCCCTGCCGTGTAGGCGACAAGAGACGCATTAGACGGGCATCCGGAGCTGTCCGAAGGTAAGCGCCTGTTCCCGGCCTCTTTCGGCACAAGCCCCCGCTCCGGAGCGCACCGCGGCCGGCCGGAGGCTCTCTGCCGGCGAAGGTGCCTCGTCTCCGGCAAGGAAGCCTCAGCCGCTTCTCCTGCACACGGAGAGCGTGCTAGCTGCTGAAACGTGAAGAAAGAAGCTGCAGAACACTGGCACTGAGCGTGCAGCTTTCCAGCGGAGAGAAAAAGCTACTTGAACACTCTGCAAGCCTTTCCACTCCCAAAAACATGCACATGGAAGGAGCTGCTGCAAAAGCGATGCTGTGCTCGCTGCTGCTGCTCCTGAAGCTCTGGCTGCTAAATCTGAGGCTTTCCTTCCAATTTCAAGCTGCAAAGCACTTGCTGAATTGCAGGGAAAGTCCGGGAGGCATTTGCTGTGCTGGCACACTTTCTCCTTCCTAGACAGAGTGGAAAAGCTTTTCCCTGCCGTGTAGGCGACAAGAGACGCATTAGACGGGCATCCGGAGCTGTCCGAAGGTAAGCGCCTGTTCCCGGCCTCTTTCGCCACAAGCCCCCGCTCCGGAGCGCACCGCGGCCGGCCGGAGGCTCTCTGCCGGCGAAGGTGCCTCGTCTCCGGCAAGGAAGCCTCAGCCGCTTCTCCTGCACACGGAGAGCGTGCTAGCTGCTGAAACGTGAAGAAAGAAGCTGCAGAACACTGGCACTGAGCGTGCAGCTTTCCAGCGGAGAGAAAAAGCTACTTGAACACTCTGCAAGCCTTTCCACTCCCAAAAACATGCACATGGAAGGAGCTGCTGCAAAAGCGATGCTGTGCTCGCTGCTGCTCCTCCTGAAGCTCTGGCTGCTAAATCTGAGGCTTTCCTTCCAATTTCAAGCTGCAAAGCACTTGCTGAATTGCAGGGAAAGTCCGGGAGGCATTTGCTCTGCTGGCACACTTTCTCCTTCCTAGACAGAGTGGAAAAGCTTTTCCCTGCCGTGTAGGCGACAAGAGACGCATTAGACGGGCATCCGGAGCTGTCCGAAGGTAAGCGCCTGTTCCCGGCCTCTTTCGGCACAAGCCCCCGCTCCGGAGCGCACCGCGGCCGGCCGGAGGCTCTCTGCCGGCGAAGGTGCCTCGTCTCCGGCAAGGAAGCCTCAGCCGCTTCTCCTGCACACGGAGAGCGTGCTAGCTGCTGAAACGTGAAGAAAGAAGCTGCAGAACACTGGCACTGAGCGTGCAGCTTTCCAGCGGAGAGAAAAAGCTACTTGAACACTCTGCAAGCCTTTCCACTCCCAAAAACATGCACATGGAAGGAGCTGCTGCAAAAGCGATGCTGTGCTCGCTGCTGCTCCTCCTGAAGCTCTGGCTGCTAAATCTGAGGCTTTCCTTCCAATTTCAAGCTGCAAAGCACTTGCTGAATTGCAGGGAAAGTCCGGGAGGCATTTGCTGTGCTGGCACACTTTCTCCTTCCTAGACAGAGTGGAAAAGCTTTTCCCTGCCGTGTAGGCGACAAGAGACGCATTAGACGGGCATCCGGAGCTGTCCGAAGGTAAGCGCCTGTTCCCGGCCTCTTTCGGCACAAGCCCCCGCTCCGGAGCGCACCGCGGCCGGCCGGAGGCTCTCTGCCGGCGAAGGTGCCTCGTCTCCGGCAAGGAAGCCTCAGCCGCTTCTCCTGCACACGGAGAGCGTGCTAGCTGCTGAAACGTGAAGAAAGAAGCTGCAGAACACTGGCACTGAGCGTGCAGCTTTCCAGCGGAGAGAAAAAGCTACTTGAACACTCTGCAAGCCTTTCCACTCCCAAAAACATGCACATGGAAGGAGCTGCTGCAAAAGCGATGCTGTGCTCGCTGCTGCTCCTCCTGAAGCTCTGGCTGCTAAATCTGAGGCTTTCCTTCCAATTTCAAGCTGCAAAGCACTTGCTGAATTGCAGGGAAAGTCCGGGAGGCATTTGCTGTGCTGGCACACTTTCTCCTTCCTAGACAGAGAGGAAAAGCTTTTCCCTGCCGTGTAGGCGACAAGAGACGCATTAGACGGGCATCCGGAGCTGTCCGAAGGTAAGCGCCTGTTCCCGGCCTCTTTCGGCACAAGCCCCCGCTCCGGAGCGCACCGCGGCCGGCCGGAGGCTCTCTGCCGGCGAAGGTGCCTCGTCTCCGGCAAGGAAGCCTCAGCCGCTTCTCCTGCACACGGAGAGCGTGCTAGCTGCTGAAACGTGAAGAAAGAAGCTGCAGAACACTGGCACTGAGCGTGCAGCTTTCCAGCGGAGAGAAAAAGCTACTTGAACACTCTGCAAGCCTTTCCACTCCCAAAAACATGCACATGGAAGGAGCTGCTGCAAAAGCGATGCTGTGCTCGCTGCTGCTCCTCCTGAAGCTCTGGCTGCTAAATCTGAGGCTTTCCTTCCAATTTCAAGCTGCAAAGCACTTGCTGAATTGCAGGGAAAGTCCGGGAGGCATTTGCTGTGCTGGCACACTTTCTCCTTCCTAGACAGAGTGGAAAAGCTTTTCCCTGCCGTGTAGGCGACAAGAGACGCATTAGACGGGCATCCGGAGCTGTCCGAAGGTAAGCGCCTGTTCCCGGCCTCTTTCGGCACAAGCCCCCGCTCCGGAGCGCACCGCGGCCGGCCGGAGGCTCTCTGCCGGCGAAGGTGCCTCGTCTCCGGCAAGGAAGCCTCAGCCGCTTCTCCTGCACACGGAGAGCGTGCTAGCTGCTGAAACGTGAAGAAAGAAGCTGCAGAACACTGGCACTGAGCGTGCAGCTTTCCAGCGGAGAGAAAAAGCTACTTGAACACTCTGCAAGCCTTTCCACTCCCAAAAACATGCACATGGAAGGAGCTGCTGCAAAAGCGATGCTGTGCTCGCTGCTGCTCCTCCTGAAGCTCTGGCTGCTAAATCTGAGGCTTTCCTTCCAATTTCAAGCTGCAAAGCACTTGCTGAATTGCAGGGAAAGTCCGGGAGGCATTTGCTGTGCTGGCACACTTTCTCCTTCCTAGACAGAGTGGAAAAGCTTTTCCCTGCCGTGTAGGCGACAAGAGACGCATTAGACGGGCATCCGGAGCTGTCCGAAGGTAAGCGCCTGTTCCCGGCCTCTTTCGGCACAAGCCCCCGCTCCGGAGCGCACCGCGGCCGGCCGGAGGCTCTCTGCCGGCGAAGGTGCCTCGTCTCCGGCAAGGAAGCCTCAGCCGCTTCTCCTGCACACGGAGAGCGTGCTAGCTGCTGAAACGTGAAGAAAGAAGCTGCAGAACACTGGCACTGAGCGTGCAGCTTTCCAGCGGAGAGAAAAAGCTACTTGAACACTCTGCAAGCCTTTCCACTCCCAAAAACATGCACATGGAAGGAGCTGCTGCAAAAGCGATGCTGTGCTCGCTGCTGCTCCTCCTGAAGCTCTGGCTGCTAAATCTGAGGCTTTCCTTCCAATTTCAAGCTGCAAAGCACTTGCTGAATTGCAGGGAAAGTCCGGGAGGCATTTGCTGTGCTGGCACACTTTCTCCTTCCTAGACAGAGTGGAAAAGCTTTTCCCTGCCGTGTAGGCGACAAGAGACGCATTAGACGGGCATCCGGAGCTGTCCGAAGGTAAGCGCCTGTTCCCGGCCTCTTTCGGCACAAGCCCCCGCTCCGGAGCGCACCGCGGCCGGCCGGAGGCTCTCTGCCGGCGAAGGTGCCTCGTCTCCGGCAAGGAAGCCTCAGCCGCTTCTCCTGCACACGGAGAGCGTGCTAGCTGCTGAAACGTGAAGAAAGAAGCTGCAGAACACTGGCACTGAGCGTGCAGCTTTCCAGCGGAGAGAAAAAGCTACTTGAACACTCTGCAAGCCTTTCCACTCCCAAAAACATGCACATGGAAGGAGCTGCTGCAAAAGCGATGCTGTGCTCGCTGCTGCTCCTCCTGAAGCTCTGGCTGCTAAATCTGAGGCTTTCCTTCCAATTTCAAGCTGCAAAGCACTTGCTGAATTGCAGGGAAAGTCCGGGAGGCATTTGCTGTGCTGGCACACTTTCTCCTTCCTAGACAGAGTGGAAAAGCTTTTCCCTGCCGTGTAGGCGACAAGAGACGCATTAGACGGGCATCCGGAGCTGTCCGAAGGTAAGCGCCTGTTCCCGGCCTCTTTCGGCACAAGCCCCCGCTCCGGAGCGCACCGCGGCCGGCCGGAGGCTCTCTGCCGGCGAAGGTGCCTCGTCTCCGGCAAGGAAGCCTCAGCCGCTTCTCCTGCACACGGAGAGCGTGCTAGCTGCTGAAACGTGAAGAAAGAAGCTGCAGAACACTGGCACTGAGCGTGCAGCTTTCCAGCGGAGAGAAAAAGCTACTTGAACACTCTGCAAGCCTTTCCACTCCCAAAAACATGCACATGGAAGGAGCTGCTGCAAAAGCGATGCTGTGCTCGCTGCTGCTCCTCCTGAAGCTCTGGCTGCTAAATCTGAGGCTTTCCTTCCAATTTCAAGCTGCAAAGCACTTGCTGAATTGCAGGGAAAGTCCGGGAGGCATTTGCTGTGCTGGCACACTTTCTCCTTCCTAGACAGAGTGGAAAAGCTTTTCCCTGCCGTGTAGGCGACAAGAGACGCATTAGACGGGCATCCGGAGCTGTCCGAAGGTAAGCGCCTGTTCCCGGCCTCTTTCGGCACAAGCCCCCGCTCCGGAGCGCACCGCGGCCGGCCGGAGGCTCTCTGCCGGCGAAGGTGCCTCGTCTCCGGCAAGGAAGCCTCAGCCGCTTCTCCTGCACACGGAGAGCGTGCTAGCTGCTGAAACGTGAAGAAAGAAGCTGCAGAACACTGGCACTGAGCGTGCAGCTTTCCAGCGGAGAGAAAAAGCTACTTGAACACTCTGCAAGCCTTTCCACTCCCAAAAACATGCACATGGAAGGAGCTGCTGCAAAAGCGATGCTGTGCTCGCTGCTGCTCCTCCTGAAGCTCTGGCTGCTAAATCTGAGGCTTTCCTTCCAATTTCAAGCTGCAAAGCACTTGCTGAATTGCAGGGAAAGTCCGGGAGGCATTTGCTGTGCTGGCACACTTTCTCCTTCCTAGACAGAGTGGAAAAGCTTTTCCCTGCCGTGTAGGCGACAAGAGACGCATTAGACGGGCATCCGGAGCTGTCCGAAGGTAAGCGCCTGTTCCCGGCCTCTTTCGGCACAAGCCCCCGCTCCGGAGCGCACCGCGGCCGGCCGGAGGCTCTCTGCCGGCGAAGGTGCCTCGTCTCCGGCAAGGAAGCCTCAGCCGCTTCTCCTGCACACGGAGAGCGTGCTAGCTGCTGAAACGTGAAGAAAGAAGCTGCAGAACACTGGCACTGAGCGTGCAGCTTTCCAGCGGAGAGAAAAAGCTACTTGAACACTCTGCAAGCCTTTCCACTCCCAAAAACATGCACATGGAAGGAGCTGCTGCAAAAGCGATGCTGTGCTCGCTGCTGCTCCTCCTGAAGCTCTGGCTGCTAAATCTGAGGCTTTCCTTCCAATTTCAAGCTGCAAAGCACTTGCTGAATTGCAGGGAAAGTCCGGGAGGCATTTGCTGTGCTGGCACACTTTCTCCTTCCTAGACAGAGTGGAAAAGCTTTTCCCTGCCGTGTAGGCGACAAGAGACGCATTAGACGGGCATCCGGAGCTGTCCGAAGGTAAGCGCCTGTTCCCGGCCTCTTTCGGCACAAGCCCCCGCTCCGGAGCGCACCGCGGCCGGCCGGAGGCTCTCTGCCGGCGAAGGTGCCTCGTCTCCGGCAAGGAAGCCTCAGCCGCTTCTCCTGCACACGGAGAGCGTGCTAGCTGCTGAAACGTGAAGAAAGAAGCTGCAGAACACTGGCACTGAGCGTGCAGCTTTCCAGCGGAGAGAAAAAGCTACTTGAACACTCTGCAAGCCTTTCCACTCCCAAAAACATGCACATGGAAGGAGCTGCTGCAAAAGCGATGCTGTGCTCGCTGCTGCTGCTCCTGAAGCTCTGGCTGCTAAATCTGAGGCTTTCCTTCCAATTTCAAGCTGCAAAGCACTTGCTGAATTGCAGGGAAAGTCCGGGAGGCATTTGCTGTGCTGGCACACTTTCTCCTTCCTAGACAGAGTGGAAAAGCTTTTCCCTGCCGTGTAGGCGACAAGAGACGCATTAGACGGGCATCCGGAGCTGTCCGAAGGTAAGCGCCTGTTCCCGGCCTCTTTCGGCACAAGCCCCCGCTCCGGAGCGCACCGCGGCCGGCCGGAGGCTCTCTGCCGGCGAAGGTGCCTCGTCTCCGGCAAGGAAGCCTCAGCCGCTTCTCCTGCACACGGAGAGCGTGCTAGCTGCTGAAACGTGAAGAAAGAAGCTGCAGAACACTGGCACTGAGCGTGCAGCTTTCCAGCGGAGAGAAAAAGCTACTTGAACACTCTGCAAGCCTTTCCACTCCCAAAAACATGCACATGGAAGCAGCTGCTGCAAAAGCGATGCTGTGCTCGCTGCTGCTCCTCCTGAAGCTCTGGCTGCTAAATCTGAGGCTTTCCTTCCAATTTCAAGCTGCAAAGCACTTGCTGAATTGCAGGGAAAGTCCGGGAGGCATTTGCTCTGCTGGCACACTTTCTCCTTCCTAGACAGAGTGGAAAAGCTTTTCCCTGCCGTGTAGGCGACAAGAGACGCATTAGACGGGCATCCGGAGCTGTCCGAAGGTAAGCGCCTGTTCCCGGCCTCTTTCGGCACAAGCCCCCGCTCCGGAGCGCACCGCGGCCGGCCGGAGGCTCTCTGCCGGCGAAGGTGCCTCGTCTCCGGCAAGGAAGCCTCAGCCGCTTCTCCTGCACACGGAGAGCGTGCTAGCTGCTGAAACGTGAAGAAAGAAGCTGCAGAACACTGGCACTGAGCGTGCAGCTTTCCAGCGGAGAGAAAAAGCTACTTGAACACTCTGCAAGCCTTTCCACTCCCAAAAACATGCACATGGAAGGAGCTGCTGCAAAAGCGATGCTGTGCTCGCTGCTGCTCCTCCTGAAGCTCTGGCTGCTAAATCTGAGGCTTTCCTTCCAATTTCAAGCTGCAAAGCACTTGCTGAATTGCAGGGAAAGTCCGGGAGGCATTTGCTGTGCTGGCACACTTTCTCCTTCCTAGACAGAGTGGAAAAGCTTTTCCCTGCCGTGTAGGCGACAAGAGACGCATTAGACGGGCATCCGGAGCTGTCCGAAGGTAAGCGCCTGTTCCCGGCCTCTTTCGGCACAAGCCCCCGCTCCGGAGCGCACCGCGGCCGGCCGGAGGCTCTCTGCCGGCGAAGGTGCCTCGTCTCCGGCAAGGAAGCCTCAGCCGCTTCTCATGCACACGGAGAGCGTGCTAGCTGCTGAAACGTGAAGAAAGAAGCTGCAGAACACTGGCACTGAGCGTGCAGCTTTCCAGCGGAGAGAAAAAGCTACTTGAACACTCTGCAAGCCTTTCCACTCCCAAAAACATGCACATGGAAGGAGCTGCTGCAAAAGCGATGCTGTGCTCGCTGCTGCTCCTCCTGAAGCTCTGGCTGCTAAATCTGAGGCTTTCCTTCCAATTTCAAGCTGCAAAGCACTTGCTGAATTGCAGGGAAAGTCCGGGAGGCATTTGCTGTGCTGGCACACTTTCTCCTTCCTAGACAGAGTGGAAAAGCTTTTCCCTGCCGTGTAGGCGACAAGAGACGCATTAGACGGGCATCCGGAGCTGTCCGAAGGTAAGCGCCTGTTCCCGGCCTCTTTCGGCACAAGCCCCCGCTCCGGAGCGCACCGCGGCCGGCCGGAGGCTCTCTGCCGGCGAAGGTGCCTCGTCTCCGGCAAGGAAGCCTCAGCCGCTTCTCCTGCACACGGAGAGCGTGCTAGCTGCTGAAACGTGAAGAAAGAAGCTGCAGAACACTGGCACTGAGCGTGCAGCTTTCCAGCGGAGAGAAAAAGCTACTTGAACACTCTGCAAGCCTTTCCACTCCCAAAAACATGCACATGGAAGGAGCTGCTGCAAAAGCGATGCTGTGCTCGCTGCTGCTGCTCCTGAAGCTCTGGCTGCTAAATCTGAGGCTTTCCTTCCAATTTCAAGCTGCAAAGCACTTGCTGAATTGCAGGGAAAGTCCGGGAGGCATTTGCTGTGCTGGCACACTTTCTCCTTCCTAGACAGAGTGGAAAAGCTTTTCCCTGCCGTGTAGGCGACAAGAGACGCATTAGACGGGCATCCGGAGCTGTCCGAAGGTAAGCGCCTGTTCCCGGCCTCTTTCGGCACAAGCCCCCGCTCCGGAGCGCACCGCGGCCGGCCGGAGGCTCTCTGCCGGCGAAGGTGCCTCGTCTCCGGCAAGGAAGCCTCAGCCGCTTCTCCTGCACACGGAGAGCGTGCTAGCTGCTGAAACGTGAAGAAAGAAGCTGCAGAACACTGGCACTGAGCGTGCAGCTTTCCAGCGGAGAGAAAAAGCTACTTGAACACTCTGCAAGCCTTTCCACTCCCAAAAACATGCACATGGAAGGAGCTGCTGCAAAAGCGATGCTGTGCTCGCTGCTGCTCCTCCTGAAGCTCTGGCTGCTAAATCTGAGGCTTTCCTTCCAATTTCAAGCTGCAAAGCACTTGCTGAATTGCAGGGAAAGTCCGGGAGGCATTTGCTGTGCTGGCACACTTTCTCCTTCCTAGACAGAGAGGAAAAGCTTTTCCCTGCCGTGTAGGCGACAAGAGACGCATTAGACGGGCATCCGGAGCTGTCCGAAGGTAAGCGCCTGTTCCCGGCCTCTTTCGGCACAAGCCCCCGCTCCGGAGCGCACCGCGGCCGGCCGGAGGCTCTCTGCCGGCGAAGGTGCCTCGTCTCCGGCAAGGAAGCCTCAGCCGCTTCTCCTGCACACGGAGAGCGTGCTAGCTGCTGAAACGTGAAGAAAGAAGCTGCAGAACACTGGCACTGAGCGTGCAGCTTTCCAGCGGAGAGAAAAAGCTACTTGAACACTCTGCAAGCCTTTCCACTCCCAAAAACATGCACATGGAAGGAGCTGCTGCAAAAGCGATGCTGTGCTCGCTGCTGCTCCTCCTGAAGCTCTGGCTGCTAAATCTGAGGCTTTCCTTCCAATTTCAAGCTGCAAAGCACTTGCTGAATTGCAGGGAAAGTCCGGGAGGCATTTGCTGTGCTGGCACACTTTCTCCTTCCTAGACAGAGTGGAAAAGCTTTTCCCTGCCGTGTAGGCGACAAGAGACGCATTAGACGGGCATCCGGAGCTGTCCGAAGGTAAGCGCCTGTTCCCGGCCTCTTTCGGCACAAGCCCCCGCTCCGGAGCGCACCGCGGCCGGCCGGAGGCTCTCTGCCGGCGAAGGTGCCGCTTCTCCGGCAAGGAAGCCTCAGCCGCTTCTCCTGCACACGGAGAGCGTGCTAGCTGCTGAAACGTGAAGAAAGAAGCTGCAGAACACTGGCACTGAGCGTGCAGCTTTCCAGCGGAGAGAAAAAGCTACTTGAACACTCTGCAAGCCTTTCCACTCCCAAAAACATGCACATGGAAGGAGCTGCTGCAAAAGCGATGCTGTGCTCGCTGCTGCTCCTCCTGAAGCTCTGGCTGCTAAATCTGAGGCTTTCCTTCCAATTTCAAGCTGCAAAGCACTTGCTGAATTGCAGGGAAAGTCCGGGAGGCATTTGCTGTGCTGGCACACTTTCTCCTTCCTAGACAGAGTGGAAAAGCTTTTCCCTGCCGTGTAGGCGACAAGAGACGCATTAGACGGGCATCCGGAGCTGTCCGAAGGTAAGCGCCTGTTCCCGGCCTCTTTCGGCACAAGCCCCCGCTCCGGAGCGCACCGCGGCCGGCCGGAGGCTCTCTGCCGGCGAAGGTGCCTCGTCTCCGGCAAGGAAGCCTCAGCCGCTTCTCCTGCACACGGAGAGCGTGCTAGCTGCTGAAACGTGAAGAAAGAAGCTGCAGAACACTGGCACTGAGCGTGCAGCTTTCCAGCGGAGAGAAAAAGCTACTTGAACACTCTGCAAGCCTTTCCACTCCCAAAAACATGCACATGGAAGGAGCTGCTGCAAAAGCGATGCTGTGCTCGCTGCTGCTCCTCCTGAAGCTCTGGCTGCTAAATCTGAGGCTTTCCTTCCAATTTCAAGCTGCAAAGCACTTGCTGAATTGCAGGGAAAGTCCGGGAGGCATTTGCTCTGCTGGCACACTTTCTCCTTCCTAGACAGAGTGGAAAAGCTTTTCCCTGCCGTGTAGGCGACAAGAGACGCATTAGACGGGCATCCGGAGCTGTCCGAAGGTAAGCGCCTGTTCCCGGCCTCTTTCGGCACAAGCCCCCGCTCCGGAGCGCACCGCGGCCGGCCGGAGGCTCTCTGCCGGCGAAGGTGCCTCGTCTCCGGCAAGGAAGCCTCAGCCGCTTCTCCTGCACACGGAGAGCGTGCTAGCTGCTGAAACGTGAAGAAAGAAGCTGCAGAACACTGGCACTGAGCGTGCAGCTTTCCAGCGGAGAGAAAAAGCTACTTGAACACTCTGCAAGCCTTTCCACTCCCAAAAACATGCACATGGAAGGAGCTGCTGCAAAAGCGATGCTGTGCTCGCTGCTGCTCCTCCTGAAGCTCTGGCTGCTAAATCTGAGGCTTTCCTTCCAATTTCAAGCTGCAAAGCACTTGCTGAATTGCAGGGAAAGTCCGGGAGGCATTTGCTCTGCTGGCACACTTTCTCCTTCCTAGACAGAGTGGAAAAGCTTTTCCCTGCCGTGTAGGCGACAAGAGACGCATTAGACGGGCATCCGGAGCTGTCCGAAGGTAAGCGCCTGTTCCCGGCCTCTTTCGGCACAAGCCCCCGCTCCGGAGCGCACCGCGGCCGGCCGGAGGCTCTCTGCCGGCGAAGGTGCCTCGTCTCCGGCAAGGAAGCCTCAGCCGCTTCTCCTGCACACGGAGAGCGTGCTAGCTGCTGAAACGTGAAGAAAGAAGCTGCAGAACACTGGCACTGAGCGTGCAGCTTTCCAGCGGAGAGAAAAAGCTACTTGAACACTCTGCAAGCCTTTCCACTCCCAAAAACATGCACATGGAAGCAGCTGCTGCAAAAGCGATGCTGTGCTCGCTGCTGCTCCTCCTGAAGCTCTGGCTGCTAAATCTGAGGCTTTCCTTCCAATTTCAAGCTGCAAAGCACTTGCTGAATTGCAGGGAAAGTCCGGGAGGCATTTGCTGTGCTGGCACACTTTCTCCTTCCTAGACAGAGTGGAAAAGCTTTTCCCTGCCGTGTAGGCGACAAGAGACGCATTAGACGGGCATCCGGAGCTGTCCGAAGGTAAGCGCCTGTTCCCGGCCTCTTTCGGCACAAGCCCCCGCTCCGGAGCGCACCGCGGCCGGCCGGAGGCTCTCTGCCGGCGAAGGTGCCTCGTCTCCGGCAAGGAAGCCTCAGCCGCTTCTCCTGCACACGGAGAGCGTGCTAGCTGCTGAAACGTGAAGAAAGAAGCTGCAGAACACTGGCACTGAGCGTGCAGCTTTCCAGCGGAGAGAAAAAGCTACTTGAACACTCTGCAAGCCTTTCCACTCCCAAAAACATGCACATGGAAGCAGCTGCTGCAAAAGCGATGCTGTGCTCGCTGCTGCTCCTCCTGAAGCTCTGGCTGCTAAATCTGAGGCTTTCCTTCCAATTTCAAGCTGCAAAGCACTTGCTGAATTGCAGGGAAAGTCCGGGAGGCATTTGCTGTGCTGGCACACTTTCTCCTTCCTAGACAGAGTGGAAAAGCTTTTCCCTGCCGTGTAGGCGACAAGAGACGCATTAGACGGGCATCCGGAGCTGTCCGAAGGTAAGCGCCTGTTCCCGGCCTCTTTCGGCACAAGCCCCCGCTCCGGAGCGCACCGCGGCCGGCCGGAGGCTCTCTGCCGGCGAAGGTGCCTCGTCTCCGGCAAGGAAGCCTCAGCCGCTTCTCCTGCACACGGAGAGCGTGCTAGCTGCTGAAACGTGAAGAAAGAAGCTGCAGAACACTGGCACTGAGCGTGCAGCTTTCCAGCGGAGAGAAAAAGCTACTTGAACACTCTGCAAGCCTTTCCACTCCCAAAAACATGCACATGGAAGGAGCTGCTGCAAAAGCGATGCTGTGCTCGCTGCTGCTGCTCCTGAAGCTCTGGCTGCTAAATCTGAGGCTTTCCTTCCAATTTCAAGCTGCAAAGCACTTGCTGAATTGCAGGGAAAGTCCGGGAGGCATTTGCTGTGCTGGCACACTTTCTCCTTCCTAGACAGAGTGGAAAAGCTTTTCCCTGCCGTGTAGGCGACAAGAGACGCATTAGACGGGCATCCGGAGCTGTCCGAAGGTAAGCGCCTGTTCCCGGCCTCTTTCGGCACAAGCCCCCGCTCCGGAGCGCACCGCGGCCGGCCGGAGGCTCTCTGCCGGCGAAGGTGCCGCTTCTCCGGCAAGGAAGCCTCAGCCGCTTCTCCTGCACACGGAGAGCGTGCTAGCTGCTGAAACGTGAAGAAAGAAGCTGCAGAACACTGGCACTGAGCGTGCAGCTTTCCAGCGGAGAGAAAAAGCTACTTGAACACTCTGCAAGCCTTTCCACTCCCAAAAACATGCACATGGAAGGAGCTGCTGCAAAAGCGATGCTGTGCTCGCTGCTGCTGCTCCTGAAGCTCTGGCTGCTAAATCTGAGGCTTTCCTTCCAATTTCAAGCTGCAAAGCACTTGCTGAATTGCAGGGAAAGTCCGGGAGGCATTTGCTGTGCTGGCACACTTTCTCCTTCCTAGACAGAGTGGAAAAGCTTTTCCCTGCCGTGTAGGCGACAAGAGACGCATTAGACGGGCATCCGGAGCTGTCCGAAGGTAAGCGCCTGTTCCCGGCCTCTTTCGGCACAAGCCCCCGCTCCGGAGCGCACCGCGGCCGGCCGGAGGCTCTCTGCCGGCGAAGGTGCCTCGTCTCCGGCAAGGAAGCCTCAGCCGCTTCTCCTGCACACGGAGAGCGTGCTAGCTGCTGAAACGTGAAGAAAGAAGCTGCAGAACACTGGCACTGAGCGTGCAGCTTTCCAGCGGAGAGAAAAAGCTACTTGAACACTCTGCAAGCCTTTCCACTCCCAAAAACATGCACATGGAAGGAGCTGCTGCAAAAGCGATGCTGTGCTCGCTGCTGCTCCTCCTGAAGCTCTGGCTGCTAAATCTGAGGCTTTCCTTCCAATTTCAAGCTGCAAAGCACTTGCTGAATTGCAGGGAAAGTCCGGGAGGCATTTGCTGTGCTGGCACACTTTCTCCTTCCTAGACAGAGTGGAAAAGCTTTTCCCTGCCGTGTAGGCGACAAGAGACGCATTAGACGGGCATCCGGAGCTGTCCGAAGGTAAGCGCCTGTTCCCGGCCTCTTTCGGCACAAGCCCCCGCTCCGGAGCGCACCGCGGCCGGCCGGAGGCTCTCTGCCGGCGAAGGTGCCTCGTCTCCGGCAAGGAAGCCTCAGCCGCTTCTCCTGCACACGGAGAGCGTGCTAGCTGCTGAAACGTGAAGAAAGAAGCTGCAGAACACTGGCACTGAGCGTGCAGCTTTCCAGCGGAGAGAAAAAGCTACTTGAACACTCTGCAAGCCTTTCCACTCCCAAAAACATGCACATGGAAGGAGCTGCTGCAAAAGCGATGCTGTGCTCGCTGCTGCTCCTCCTGAAGCTCTGGCTGCTAAATCTGAGGCTTTCCTTCCAATTTCAAGCTGCAAAGCACTTGCTGAATTGCAGGGAAAGTCCGGGAGGCATTTGCTCTGCTGGCACACTTTCTCCTTCCTAGACAGAGTGGAAAAGCTTTTCCCTGCCGTGTAGGCGACAAGAGACGCATTAGACGGGCATCCGGAGCTGTCCGAAGGTAAGCGCCTGTTCCCGGCCTCTTTCGGCACAAGCCCCCGCTCCGGAGCGCACCGCGGCCGGCCGGAGGCTCTCTGCCGGCGAAGGTGCCTCGTCTCCGGCAAGGAAGCCTCAGCCGCTTCTCCTGCACACGGAGAGCGTGCTAGCTGCTGAAACGTGAAGAAAGAAGCTGCAGAACACTGGCACTGAGCGTGCAGCTTTCCAGCGGAGAGAAAAAGCTACTTGAACACTCTGCAAGCCTTTCCACTCCCAAAAACATGCACATGGAAGGAGCTGCTGCAAAAGCGATGCTGTGCTCGCTGCTGCTCCTCCTGAAGCTCTGGCTGCTAAATCTGAGGCTTTCCTTCCAATTTCAAGCTGCAAAGCACTTGCTGAATTGCAGGGAAAGTCCGGGAGGCATTTGCTGTGCTGGCACACTTTCTCCTTCCTAGACAGAGTGGAAAAGCTTTTCCCTGCCGTGTAGGCGACAAGAGACGCATTAGACGGGCATCCGGAGCTGTCCGAAGGTAAGCGCCTGTTCCCGGCCTCTTTCGGCACAAGCCCCCGCTCCGGAGCGCACCGCGGCCGGCCGGAGGCTCTCTGCCGGCGAAGGTGCCGCTTCTCCGGCAAGGAAGCCTCAGCCGCTTCTCCTGCACACGGAGAGCGTGCTAGCTGCTGAAACGTGAAGAAAGAAGCTGCAGAACACTGGCACTGAGCGTGCAGCTTTCCAGCGGAGAGAAAAAGCTACTTGAACACTCTGCAAGCCTTTCCACTCCCAAAAACATGCACATGGAAGCAGCTGCTGCAAAAGCGATGCTGTGCTCGCTGCTGCTCCTCCTGAAGCTCTGGCTGCTAAATCTGAGGCTTTCCTTCCAATTTCAAGCTGCAAAGCACTTGCTGAATTGCAGGGAAAGTCCGGGAGGCATTTGCTGTGCTGGCACACTTTCTCCTTCCTAGACAGAGTGGAAAAGCTTTTCCCTGCCGTGTAGGCGACAAGAGACGCATTAGACGGGCATCCGGAGCTGTCCGAAGGTAAGCGCCTGTTCCCGGCCTCTTTCGGCACAAGCCCCCGCTCCGGAGCGCACCGCGGCCGGCCGGAGGCTCTCTGCCGGCGAAGGTGCCTCGTCTCCGGCAAGGAAGCCTCAGCCGCTTCTCCTGCACACGGAGAGCGTGCTAGCTGCTGAAACGTGAAGAAAGAAGCTGCAGAACACTGGCACTGAGCGTGCAGCTTTCCAGCGGAGAGAAAAAGCTACTTGAACACTCTGCAAGCCTTTCCACTCCCAAAAACATGCACATGGAAGGAGCTGCTGCAAAAGCGATGCTGTGCTCGCTGCTGCTGCTCCTGAAGCTCTGGCTGCTAAATCTGAGGCTTTCCTTCCAATTTCAAGCTGCAAAGCACTTGCTGAATTGCAGGGAAAGTCCGGGAGGCATTTGCTGTGCTGGCACACTTTCTCCTTCCTAGACAGAGTGGAAAAGCTTTTCCCTGCCGTGTAGGCGACAAGAGACGCATTAGACGGGCATCCGGAGCTGTCCGAAGGTAAGCGCCTGTTCCCGGCCTCTTTCGGCACAAGCCCCCGCTCCGGAGCGCACCGCGGCCGGCCGGAGGCTCTCTGCCGGCGAAGGTGCCTCGTCTCCGGCAAGGAAGCCTCAGCCGCTTCTCCTGCACACGGAGAGCGTGCTAGCTGCTGAAACGTGAAGAAAGAAGCTGCAGAACACTGGCACTGAGCGTGCAGCTTTCCAGCGGAGAGAAAAAGCTACTTGAACACTCTGCAAGCCTTTCCACTCCCAAAAACATGCACATGGAAGGAGCTGCTGCAAAAGCGATGCTGTGCTCGCTGCTGCTCCTCCTGAAGCTCTGGCTGCTAAATCTGAGGCTTTCCTTCCAATTTCAAGCTGCAAAGCACTTGCTGAATTGCAGGGAAAGTCCGGGAGGCATTTGCTCTGCTGGCACACTTTCTCCTTCCTAGACAGAGTGGAAAAGCTTTTCCCTGCCGTGTAGGCGACAAGAGACGCATTAGACGGGCATCCGGAGCTGTCCGAAGGTAAGCGCCTGTTGCCGGCCTCTTTCGGCACAAGCCCCCGCTCCGGAGCGCACCGCGGCCGGCCGGAGGCTCTCTGCCGGCGAAGGTGCCGCTTCTCCGGCAAGGAAGCCTCAGCCGCTTCTCCTGCACACGGAGAGCGTGCTAGCTGCTGAAACGTGAAGAAAGAAGCTGCAGAACACTGGCACTGAGCGTGCAGCTTTCCAGCGGAGAGAAAAAGCTACTTGAACACTCTGCAAGCCGTTCCACTCCCAAAAACATGCACATGGAAGGAGCTGCTGCAAAAGCGATGCTGTGCTCGCTGCTGCTCCTCCTGAAGCTCTGGCTGCTAAATCTGAGGCTTTCCTTCCAATTTCAAGCTGCAAAGCACTTGCTGAATTGCAGGGAAAGTCCGGGAGGCATTTGCTCTGCTGGCACACTTTCTCCTTCCTAGACAGAGTGGAAAAGCTTTTCCCTGCCGTGTAGGCGACAAGAGACGCATTAGACGGGCATCCGGAGCTGTCCGAAGGTAAGCGCCTGTTGCCGGCCTCTTTCGGCACAAGCCCCCGCTCCGGAGCGCACCGCGGCCGGCCGGAGGCTCTCTGCCGGCGAAGGTGCCTCGTCTCCGGCAAGGAAGCCTCAGCCGCTTCTCCTGCACACGGAGAGCGTGCTAGCTGCTGAAACGTGAAGAAAGAAGCTGCAGAACACTGGCACTGAGCGTGCAGCTTTCCAGCGGAGAGAAAAAGCTACTTGAACACTCTGCAAGCCTTTCCACTCCCAAAAACATGCACATGGAAGGAGCTGCTGCAAAAGCGATGCTGTGCTCGCTGCTGCTCCTCCTGAAGCTCTGGCTGCTAAATCTGAGGCTTTCCTTCCAATTTCAAGCTGCAAAGCACTTGCTGAATTGCAGGGAAAGTCCGGGAGGCATTTGCTGTGCTGGCACACTTTCTCCTTCCTAGACAGAGTGGAAAAGCTTTTCCCTGCCGTGTAGGCGACAAGAGACGCATTAGACGGGCATCCGGAGCTGTCCGAAGGTAAGCGCCTGTTCCCGGCCTCTTTCGGCACAAGCCCCCGCTCCGGAGCGCACCGCGGCCGGCCGGAGGCTCTCTGCCGGCGAAGGTGCCTCGTCTCCGGCAAGGAAGCCTCAGCCGCTTCTCCTGCACACGGAGAGCGTGCTAGCTGCTGAAACGTGAAGAAAGAAGCTGCAGAACACTGGCACTGAGCGTGCAGCTTTCCAGCGGAGAGAAAAAGCTACTTGAACACTCTGCAAGCCTTTCCACTCCCAAAAACATGCACATGGAAGGAGCTGCTGCAAAAGCGATGCTGTGCTCGCTGCTGCTCCTCCTGAAGCTCTGGCTGCTAAATCTGAGGCTTTCCTTCCAATTTCAAGCTGCAAAGCACTTGCTGAATTGCAGGGAAAGTCCGGGAGGCATTTGCTGTGCTGGCACACTTTCTCCTTCCTAGACAGAGTGGAAAAGCTTTTCCCTGCCGTGTAGGCGACAAGAGACGCATTAGACGGGCATCCGGAGCTGTCCGAAGGTAAGCGCCTGTTCCCGGCCTCTTTCGGCACAAGCCCCCGCTCCGGAGCGCACCGCGGCCGGCCGGAGGCTCTCTGCCGGCGAAGGTGCCTCGTCTCCGGCAAGGAAGCCTCAGCCGCTTCTCCTGCACACGGAGAGCGTGCTAGCTGCTGAAACGTGAAGAAAGAAGCTGCAGAACACTGGCACTGAGCGTGCAGCTTTCCAGCGGAGAGAAAAAGCTACTTGAACACTCTGCAAGCCTTTCCACTCCCAAAAACATGCACATGGAAGGAGCTGCTGCAAAAGCGATGCTGTGCTCGCTGCTGCTGCTCCTGAAGCTCTGGCTGCTAAATCTGAGGCTTTCCTTCCAATTTCAAGCTGCAAAGCACTTGCTGAATTGCAGGGAAAGTCCGGGAGGCATTTGCTGTGCTGGCACACTTTCTCCTTCCTAGACAGAGTGGAAAAGCTTTTCCCTGCCGTGTAGGCGACAAGAGACGCATTAGACGGGCATCCGGAGCTGTCCGAAGGTAAGCGCCTGTTCCCGGCCTCTTTCGGCACAAGCCCCCGCTCCGGAGCGCACCGCGGCCGGCCGGAGGCTCTCTGCCGGCGAAGGTGCCTCGTCTCCGGCAAGGAAGCCTCAGCCGCTTCTCCTGCACACGGAGAGCGTGCTAGCTGCTGAAACGTGAAGAAAGAAGCTGCAGAACACTGGCACTGAGCGTGCAGCTTTCCAGCGGAGAGAAAAAGCTACTTGAACACTCTGCAAGCCTTTCCACTCCCAAAAACATGCACATGGAAGGAGCTGCTGCAAAAGCGATGCTGTGCTCGCTGCTGCTCCTCCTGAAGCTCTGGCTGCTAAATCTGAGGCTTTCCTTCCAATTTCAAGCTGCAAAGCACTTGCTGAATTGCAGGGAAAGTCCGGGAGGCATTTGCTGTGCTGGCACACTTTCTCCTTCCTAGACAGAGTGGAAAAGCTTTTCCCTGCCGTGTAGGCGACAAGAGACGCATTAGACGGGCATCCGGAGCTGTCCGAAGGTAAGCGCCTGTTCCCGGCCTCTTTCGGCACAAGCCCCCGCTCCGGAGCGCACCGCGGCCGGCCGGAGGCTCTCTGCCGGCGAAGGTGCCGCTTCTCCGGCAAGGAAGCCTCAGCCGCTTCTCCTGCACACGGAGAGCGTGCTAGCTGCTGAAACGTGAAGAAAGAAGCTGCAGAACACTGGCACTGAGCGTGCAGCTTTCCAGCGGAGAGAAAAAGCTACTTGAACACTCTGCAAGCCGTTCCACTCCCAAAAACATGCACATGGAAGGAGCTGCTGCAAAAGCGATGCTGTGCTCGCTGCTGCTCCTCCTGAAGCTCTGGCTGCTAAATCTGAGGCTTTCCTTCCAATTTCAAGCTGCAAAGCACTTGCTGAATTGCAGGGAAAGTCCGGGAGGCATTTGCTGTGCTGGCACACTTTCTCCTTCCTAGACAGAGTGGAAAAGCTTTTCCCTGCCGTGTAGGCGACAAGAGACGCATTAGACGGGCATCCGGAGCTGTCCGAAGGTAAGCGCCTGTTCCCGGCCTCTTTCGGCACAAGCCCCCGCTCCGGAGCGCACCGCGGCCGGCCGGAGGCTCTCTGCCGGCGAAGGTGCCGCTTCTCCAGCAAGGAAGCCTCAGCCGCTTCTCCTGCACACGGAGAGCGTGCTAGCTGCTGAAACGTGAAGAAAGAAGCTGCAGAACACTGGCACTGAGCGTGCAGCTTTCCAGCGGAGAGAAAAAGCTACTTGAACACTCTGCAAGCCGTTCCACTCCCAAAAACATGCACATGGAAGGAGCTGCTGCAAAAGCGATGCTGTGCTCGCTGCTGCTCCTCCTGAAGCTCTGGCTGCTAAATCTGAGGCTTTCCTTCCAATTTCAAGCTGCAAAGCACTTGCTGAATTGCAGGGAAAGTCCGGGAGGCATTTGCTGTGCTGGCACACTTTCTCCTTCCTAGACAGAGTGGAAAAGCTTTTCCCTGCCGTGTAGGCGACAAGAGACGCATTAGACGGGCATCCGGAGCTGTCCGAAGGTAAGCGCCTGTTCCCGGCCTCTTTCGGCACAAGCCCCCGCTCCGGAGCGCACCGCGGCCGGCCGGAGGCTCTCTGCCGGCGAAGGTGCCTCGTCTCCGGCAAGGAAGCCTCAGCCGCTTCTCCTGCACACGGAGAGCGTGCTAGCTGCTGAAACGTGAAGAAAGAAGCTGCAGAACACTGGCACTGAGCGTGCAGCTTTCCAGCGGAGAGAAAAAGCTACTTGAACACTCTGCAAGCCTTTCCACTCCCAAAAACATGCACATGGAAGGAGCTGCTGCAAAAGCGATGCTGTGCTCGCTGCTGCTCCTCCTGAAGCTCTGGCTGCTAAATCTGAGGCTTTCCTTCCAATTTCAAGCTGCAAAGCACTTGCTGAATTGCAGGGAAAGTCCGGGAGGCATTTGCTGTGCTGGCACACTTTCTCCTTCCTAGACAGAGTGGAAAAGCTTTTCCCTGCCGTGTAGGCGACAAGAGACGCATTAGACGGGCATCCGGAGCTGTCCGAAGGTAAGCGCCTGTTCCCGGCCTCTTTCGGCACAAGCCCCCGCTCCGGAGCGCACCGCGGCCGGCCGGAGGCTCTCTGCCGGCGAAGGTGCCGCTTCTCCGGCAAGGAAGCATCAGCCGCTTCTCCTGCACACGGAGAGCGTGCTAGCTGCTGAAACGTGAAGAAAGAAGCTGCAGAACACTGGCACTGAGCGTGCAGCTTTCCAGCGGAGAGAAAAAGCTACTTGAACACTCTGCAAGCCTTTCCACTCCCAAAAACATGCACATGGAAGGAGCTGCTGCAAAAGCGATGCTGTGCTCGCTGCTGCTCCTCCTGAAGCTCTGGCTGCTAAATCTGAGGCTTTCCTTCCAATTTCAAGCTGCAAAGCACTTGCTGAATTGCAGGGAAAGTCCGGGAGGCATTTGCTGTGCTGGCACACTTTCTCCTTCCTAGACAGAGTGGAAAAGCTTTTCCCTGCCGTGTAGGCGACAAGAGACGCATTAGACGGGCATCCGGAGCTGTCCGAAGGTAAGCGCCTGTTCCCGGCCTCTTTCGGCACAAGCCCCCGCTCCGGAGCGCACCGCGGCCGGCCGGAGGCTCTCTGCCGGCGAAGGTGCCGCTTCTCCGGCAAGGAAGCCTCAGCCGCTTCTCCTGCACACGGAGAGCGTGCTAGCTGCTGAAACGTGAAGAAAGAAGCTGCAGAACACTGGCACTGAGCGTGCAGCTTTCCAGCGGAGAGAAAAAGCTACTTGAACACTCTGCAAGCCTTTCCACTCCCAAAAACATGCACATGGAAGGAGCTGCTGCAAAAGCGATGCTGTGCTCGCTGCTGCTCGTCCTGAAGCTCTGGCTGCTAAATCTGAGGCTTTCCTTCCAATTTCAAGCTGCAAAGCACTTGCTGAATTGCAGGGAAAGTCCGGGAGGCATTTGCTGTGCTGGCACACTTTCTCCTTCCTAGACAGAGTGGAAAAGCTTTTCCCTGCCGTGTAGGCGACAAGAGACGCATTAGACGGGCATCCGGAGCTGTCCGAAGGTAAGCGCCTGTTCCCGGCCTCTTTCGGCACAAGCCCCCGCTCCGGAGCGCACCGCGGCCGGCCGGAGGCTCTCTGCCGGCGAAGGTGCCTCGTCTCCGGCAAGGAAGCCTCAGCCGCTTCTCCTGCACACGGAGAGCGTGCTAGCTGCTGAAACGTGAAGAAAGAAGCTGCAGAACACTGGCACTGAGCGTGCAGCTTTCCAGCGGAGAGAAAAAGCTACTTGAACACTCTGCAAGCCTTTCCACTCCCAAAAACATGCACATGGAAGGAGCTGCTGCAAAAGCGATGCTGTGCTCGCTGCTGCTCCTCCTGAAGCTCTGGCTGCTAAATCTGAGGCTTTCCTTCCAATTTCAAGCTGCAAAGCACTTGCTGAATTGCAGGGAAAGTCCGGGAGGCATTTGCTGTGCTGGCACACTTTCTCCTTCCTAGACAGAGTGGAAAAGCTTTTCCCTGCCGTGTAGGCGACAAGAGACGCATTAGACGGGCATCCGGAGCTGTCCGAAGGTAAGCGCCTGTTCCCGGCCTCTTTCGGCACAAGCCCCCGCTCCGGAGCGCACCGCGGCCGGCCGGAGGCTCTCTGCCGGCGAAGGTGCCTCGTCTCCGGCAAGGAAGCCTCAGCCGCTTCTCCTGCACACGGAGAGCGTGCTAGCTGCTGAAACGTGAAGAAAGAAGCTGCAGAACACTGGCACTGAGCGTGCAGCTTTCCAGCGGAGAGAAAAAGCTACTTGAACACTCTGCAAGCCTTTCCACTCCCAAAAACATGCACATGGAAGGAGCTGCTGCAAAAGCGATGCTGTGCTCGCTGCTGCTCCTCCTGAAGCTCTGGCTGCTAAATCTGAGGCTTTCCTTCCAATTTCAAGCTGCAAAGCACTTGCTGAATTGCAGGGAAAGTCCGGGAGGCATTTGCTGTGCTGGCACACTTTCTCCTTCCTAGACAGAGTGGAAAAGCTTTTCCCTGCCGTGTAGGCGACAAGAGACGCATTAGACGGGCATCCGGAGCTGTCCGAAGGTAAGCGCCTGTTCCCGGCCTCTTTCGGCACAAGCCCCCGCTCCGGAGCGCACCGCGGCCGGCCGGAGGCTCTCTGCCGGCGAAGGTGCCGCTTCTCCGGCAAGGAAGCCTCAGCCGCTTCTCCTGCACACGGAGAGCGTGCTAGCTGCTGAAACGTGAAGAAAGAAGCTGCAGAACACTGGCACTGAGCGTGCAGCTTTCCAGCGGAGAGAAAAAGCTACTTGAACACTCTGCAAGCCTTTCCACTCCCAAAAACATGCACATGGAAGGAGCTGCTGCAAAAGCGATGCTGTGCTCGCTGCTGCTCCTCCTGAAGCTCTGGCTGCTAAATCTGAGGCTTTCCTTCCAATTTCAAGCTGCAAAGCACTTGCTGAATTGCAGGGAAAGTCCGGGAGGCATTTGCTGTGCTGGCACACTTTCTCCTTCCTAGACAGAGTGGAAAAGCTTTTCCCTGCCGTGTAGGCGACAAGAGACGCATTAGACGGGCATCCGGAGCTGTCCGAAGGTAAGCGCCTGTTCCCGGCCTCTTTCGGCACAAGCCCCCGCTCCGGAGCGCACCGCGGCCGGCCGGAGGCTCTCTGCCGGCGAAGGTGCCTCGTCTCCGGCAAGGAAGCCTCAGCCGCTTCTCCTGCACACGGAGAGCGTGCTAGCTGCTGAAACGTGAAGAAAGAAGCTGCAGAACACTGGCACTGAGCGTGCAGCTTTCCAGCGGAGAGAAAAAGCTACTTGAACACTCTGCAAGCCTTTCCACTCCCAAAAACATGCACATGGAAGGAGCTGCTGCAAAAGCGATGCTGTGCTCGCTGCTGCTCCTCCTGAAGCTCTGGCTGCTAAATCTGAGGCTTTCCTTCCAATTTCAAGCTGCAAAGCACTTGCTGAATTGCAGGGAAAGTCCGGGAGGCATTTGCTGTGCTGGCACACTTTCTCCTTCCTAGACAGAGTGGAAAAGCTTTTCCCTGCCGTGTAGGCGACAAGAGACGCATTAGACGGGCATCCGGAGCTGTCCGAAGGTAAGCGCCTGTTCCCGGCCTCTTTCGGCACAAGCCCCCGCTCCGGAGCGCACCGCGGCCGGCCGGAGGCTCTCTGCCGGCGAAGGTGCCTCGTCTCCGGCAAGGAAGCCTCAGCCGCTTCTCCTGCACACGGAGAGCGTGCTAGCTGCTGAAACGTGAAGAAAGAAGCTGCAGAACACTGGCACTGAGCGTGCAGCTTTCCAGCGGAGAGAAAAAGCTACTTGAACACTCTGCAAGCCTTTCCACTCCCAAAAACATGCACATGGAAGGAGCTGCTGCAAAAGCGATGCTGTGCTCGCTGCTGCTCCTCCTGAAGCTCTGGCTGCTAAATCTGAGGCTTTCCTTCCAATTTCAAGCTGCAAAGAACTTGCTGAATTGCAGGGAAAGTCCGGGAGGCATTTGCTGTGCTGGCACACTTTCTCCTTCCTAGACAGAGTGGAAAAGCTTTTCCCTGCCGTGTAGGCGACAAGAGACGCATTAGACGGGCATCCGGAGCTGTCCGAAGGTAAGCGCCTGTTCCCGGCCTCTTTCGGCACAAGCCCCCGCTCCGGAGCGCACCGCGGCCGGCCGGAGGCTCTCTGCCGGCGAAGGTGCCTCGTCTCCGGCAAGGAAGCCTCAGCCGCTTCTCCTGCACACGGAGAGCGTGCTAGCTGCTGAAACGTGAAGAAAGAAGCTGCAGAACACTGGCACTGAGCGTGCAGCTTTCCAGCGGAGAGAAAAAGCTACTTGAACACTCTGCAAGCCTTTCCACTCCCAAAAACATGCACATGGAAGGAGCTGCTGCAAAAGCGATGCTGTGCTCGCTGCTGCTGCTCCTGAAGCTCTGGCTGCTAAATCTGAGGCTTTCCTTCCAATTTCAAGCTGCAAAGCACTTGCTGAATTGCAGGGAAAGTCCGGGAGGCATTTGCTGTGCTGGCACACTTTCTCCTTCCTAGACAGAGTGGAAAAGCTTTTCCCTGCCGTGTAGGCGACAAGAGACGCATTAGACGGGCATCCGGAGCTGTCCGAAGGTAAGCGCCTGTTCCCGGCCTCTTTCGGCACAAGCCCCCGCTCCGGAGCGCACCGCGGCCGGCCGGATGCTCTCTGCCGGCGAAGGTGCCTCGTCTCCGGCAAGGAAGCCTCAGCCGCTTCTCCTGCACACGGAGAGCGTGCTAGCTGCTGAAACGTGAAGAAAGAAGCTGCAGAACACTGGCACTGAGCGTGCAGCTTTCCAGCGGAGAGAAAAAGCTACTTGAACACTCTGCAAGCCTTTCCACTCCCAAAAACATGCACATGGAAGGAGCTGCTGCAAAAGCGATGCTGTGCTCGCTGCTGCTCCTCCTGAAGCTTTGGCTGCTAAATCTGAGGCTTTCCTTCCAATTTCAAGCTGCAAAGCACTTGCTGAATTGCAGGGAAAGTCCGGGAGGCATTTGCTGTGCTGGCACACTTTCTCCTTCCTAGACAGAGTGGAAAAGCTTTTCCCTGCCGTGTAGGCGACAAGAGACGCATTAGACGGGCATCCGGAGCTGTCCGAAGGTAAGCGCCTGTTCCCGGCCTCTTTCGGCACAAGCCCCCGCTCCGGAGCGCACCGCGGCCGGCCGGAGGCTCTCTGCCGGCGAAGGTGCCTCGTCTCCGGCAAGGAAGCCTCAGCCGCTTCTCCTGCACACGGAGAGCGTGCTAGCTGCTGAAACGTGAAGAAAGAAGCTGCAGAACACTGGCACTGAGCGTGCAGCTTTCCAGCGGAGAGAAAAAGCTACTTGAACACTCTGCAAGCCTTTCCACTCCCAAAAACATGCACATGGAAGGAGCTGCTGCAAAAGCGATGCTGTGCTCGCTGCTGCTCCTCCTGAAGCTCTGGCTGCTAAATCTGAGGCTTTCCTTCCAATTTCAAGCTGCAAAGCACTTGCTGAATTGCAGGGAAAGTCCGGGAGGCATTTGCTGTGCTGGCACACTTTCTCCTTCCTAGACAGAGTGGAAAAGCTTTTCCCTGCCGTGTAGGCGACAAGAGACGCATTAGACGGGCATCCGGAGCTGTCCGAAGGTAAGCGCCTGTTCCCGGCCTCTTTCGGCACAAGCCCCCGCTCCGGAGCGCACCGCGGCCGGCCGGAGGCTCTCTGCCGGCGAAGGTGCCTCGTCTCCGGCAAGGAAGCCTCAGCCGCTTCTCCTGCACACGGAGAGCGTGCTAGCTGCTGAAACGTGAAGAAAGAAGCTGCAGAACACTGGCACTGAGCGTGCAGCTTTCCAGCGGAGAGAAAAAGCTACTTGAACACTCTGCAAGCCTTTCCACTCCCAAAAACATGCACATGGAAGGAGCTGCTGCAAAAGCGATGCTGTGCTCGCTGCTGCTGCTCCTGAAGCTCTGGCTGCTAAATCTGAGGCTTTCCTTCCAATTTCAAGCTGCAAAGCACTTGCTGAATTGCAGGGAAAGTCCGGGAGGCATTTGCTGTGCTGGCACACTTTCTCCTTCCTAGACAGAGTGGAAAAGCTTTTCCCTGCCGTGTAGGCGACAAGAGACGCATTAGACGGGCATCCGGAGCTGTCCGAAGGTAAGCGCCTGTTGCCGGCCTCTTTCGGCACAAGCCCCCGCTCCGGAGCGCACCGCGGCCGGCCGGAGGCTCTCTGCCGGCGAAGGTGCCTCGTCTCCGGCAAGGAAGCCTCAGCCGCTTCTCCTGCACACGGAGAGCGTGCTAGCTGCTGAAACGTGAAGAAAGAAGCTGCAGAACACTGGCACTGAGCGTGCAGCTTTCCAGCGGAGAGAAAAAGCTACTTGAACACTCTGCAAGCCTTTCCACTCCCAAAAACATGCACATGGAAGGAGCTGCTGCAAAAGCGATGCTGTGCTCGCTGCTGCTCCTCCTGAAGCTCTGGCTGCTAAATCTGAGGCTTTCCTTCCAATTTCAAGCTGCAAAGCACTTGCTGAATTGCAGGGAAAGTCCGGGAGGCATTTGCTGTGCTGGCACACTTTCTCCTTCCTAGACAGAGTGGAAAAGCTTTTCCCTGCCGTGTAGGCGACAAGAGACGCATTAGACGGGCATCCGGAGCTGTCCGAAGGTAAGCGCCTGTTCCCGGCCTCTTTCGGCACAAGCCCCCGCTCCGGAGCGCACCGCGGCCGGCCGGAGGCTCTCTGCCGGCGAAGGTGCCTCGTCTCCGGCAAGGAAGCCTCAGCCGCTTCTCCTGCACACGGAGAGCGTGCTAGCTGCTGAAACGTGAAGAAAGAAACTGCAGAACACTGGCACTGAGCGTGCAGCTTTCCAGCGGAGAGAAAAAGCTACTTGAACACTCTGCAAGCCTTTCCACTCCCAAAAACATGCACATGGAAGGAGCTGCTGCAAAAGCGATGCTGTGCTCGCTGCTGCTCCTCCTGAAGCTCTGGCTGCTAAATCTGAGGCTTTCCTTCCAATTTCAAGCTGCAAAGCACTTGCTGAATTGCAGGGAAAGTCCGGGAGGCATTTGCTGTGCTGGCACACTTTCTCCTTCCTAGACAGAGTGGAAAAGCTTTTCCCTGCCGTGTAGGCGACAAGAGACGCATTAGACGGGCATCCGGAGCTGTCCGAAGGTAAGCGCCTGTTCCCGGCCTCTTTCGGCACAAGCCCCCGCTCCGGAGCGCACCGCGGCCGGCCGGAGGCTCTCTGCCGGCGAAGGTGCCGCTTCTCCGGCAAGGAAGCCTCAGCCGCTTCTCCTGCACACGGAGAGCGTGCTAGCTGCTGAAACGTGAAGAAAGAAGCTGCAGAACACTGGCACTGAGCGTGCAGCTTTCCAGCGGAGAGAAAAAGCTACTTGAACACTCTGCAAGCCTTTCCACTCCCAAAAACATGCACATGGAAGGAGCTGCTGCAAAAGCGATGCTGTGCTCGCTGCTGCTCCTCCTGAAGCTCTGGCTGCTAAATCTGAGGCTTTCCTTCCAATTTCAAGCTGCAAAGCACTTGCTGAATTGCAGGGAAAGTCCGGGAGGCATTTGCTGTGCTGGCACACTTTCTCCTTCCTAGACAGAGTGGAAAAGCTTTTCCCTGCCGTGTAGGCGACAAGAGACGCATTAGACGGGCATCCGGAGCTGTCCGAAGGTAAGCGCCTGTTCCCGGCCTCTTTCGGCACAAGCCCCCGCTCCGGAGCGCACCGCGGCCGGCCGGATGCTCTCTGCCGGCGAAGGTGCCTCGTCTCCGGCAAGGAAGCCTCAGCCGCTTCTCCTGCACACGGAGAGCGTGCTAGCTGCTGAAACGTGAAGAAAGAAGCTGCAGAACACTGGCACTGAGCGTGCAGCTTTCCAGCGGAGAGAAAAAGCTACTTGAACACTCTGCAAGCCTTTCCACTCCCAAAAACATGCACATGGAAGGAGCTGCTGCAAAAGCGATGCTGTGCTCGCTGCTGCTCCTCCTGAAGCTTTGGCTGCTAAATCTGAGGCTTTCCTTCCAATTTCAAGCTGCAAAGCACTTGCTGAATTGCAGGGAAAGTCCGGGAGGCATTTGCTGTGCTGGCACACTTTCTCCTTCCTAGACAGAGTGGAAAAGCTTTTCCCTGCCGTGTAGGCGACAAGAGACGCATTAGACGGGCATCCGGAGCTGTCCGAAGGTAAGCGCCTGTTCCCGGCCTCTTTCGGCACAAGCCCCCGCTCCGGAGCGCACCGCGGCCGGCCGGAGGCTCTCTGCCGGCGAAGGTGCCTCGTCTCCGGCAAGGAAGCCTCAGCCGCTTCTCCTGCACACGGAGAGCGTGCTAGCTGCTGAAACGTGAAGAAAGAAGCTGCAGAACACTGGCACTGAGCGTGCAGCTTTCCAGCGGAGAGAAAAAGCTACTTGAACACTCTGCAAGCCTTTCCACTCCCAAAAACATGCACATGGAAGGAGCTGCTGCAAAAGCGATGCTGTGCTCGCTGCTGCTCCTCCTGAAGCTCTGGCTGCTAAATCTGAGGCTTTCCTTCCAATTTCAAGCTGCAAAGCACTTGCTGAATTGCAGGGAAAGTCCGGGAGGCATTTGCTCTGCTGGCACACTTTCTCCTTCCTAGACAGAGTGGAAAAGCTTTTCCCTGCCGTGTAGGCGACAAGAGACGCATTAGACGGGCATCCGGAGCTGTCCGAAGGTAAGCGCCTGTTCCCGGCCTCTTTCGGCACAAGCCCCCGCTCCGGAGCGCACCGCGGCCGGCCGGAGGCTCTCTGCCGGCGAAGGTGCCTCGTCTCCGGCAAGGAAGCCTCAGCCGCTTCTCCTGCACACGGAGAGCGTGCTAGCTGCTGAAACGTGAAGAAAGAAGCTGCAGAACACTGGCACTGAGCGTGCAGCTTTCCAGCGGAGAGAAAAAGCTACTTGAACACTCTGCAAGCCTTTCCACTCCCAAAAACATGCACATGGAAGGAGCTGCTGCAAAAGCGATGCTGTGCTCGCTGCTGCTCCTCCTGAAGCTCTGGCTGCTAAATCTGAGGCTTTCCTTCCAATTTCAAGCTGCAAAGCACTTGCTGAATTGCAGGGAAAGTCCGGGAGGCATTTGCTCTGCTGGCACACT
Source organism: Fringilla coelebs (assembly GCF_963513975.1). Lineage (NCBI taxonomy): Eukaryota > Metazoa > Chordata > Aves > Passeriformes > Fringillidae > Fringilla > Fringilla coelebs. The sequence continues at coordinate 153,716 of NW_028167529.1, forward strand.
TTCTCCTTCCTAGACAGAGTGGAAAAGCTTTTCCCTGCCGTGTAGGCGACAAGAGACGCATTAGACGGGCATCCGGAGCTGTCCGAAGGTAAGCGCCTGTTCCCGGCCTCTTTCGGTACAAGCCCCCGCTCCGGAGCGCACCGCGGCCGGCCGGATGCTCTCTGCCGGCGAAGGTGCCTCGTCTCCGGCAAGGAAGCCTCAGCCGCTTCTCCTGCACACGGAGAGCGTGCTAGCTGCTGAAACGTGAAGAAAGAAGCTGCAGAACACTGGCACTGAGCGTGCAGCTTTCCAGCGGAGAGAAAAAGCTACTTGAACACTCTGCAAGCCTTTCCACTCCCAAAAACATGCACATGGAAGGAGCTGCTGCAAAAGCGATGCTGTGCTCGCTGCTGCTCCTCCTGAAGCTCTGGCTGCTAAATCTGAGGCTTTCCTTCCAATTTCAAGCTGCAAAGCACTTGCTGAATTGCAGGGAAAGTCCGGGAGGCATTTGCTGTGCTGGCACACTTTCTCCTTCCTAGACAGAGTGGAAAAGCTTTTCCCTGCCGTGTAGGCGACAAGAGACGCATTAGACGGGCATCCGGAGCTGTCCGAAGGTAAGCGCCTGTTCCCGGCCTCTTTCGGCACAAGCCCCCGCTCCGGAGCGCACCGCGGCCGGCCGGAGGCTCTCTGCCGGCGAAGGTGCCTCGTCTCCGGCAAGGAAGCCTCAGCCGCTTCTCCTGCACACGGAGAGCGTGCTAGCTGCTGAAACGTGAAGAAAGAAGCTGCAGAACACTGGCACTGAGCGTGCAGCTTTCCAGCGGAGAGAAAAAGCTACTTGAACACTCTGCAAGCCTTTCCACTCCCAAAAACATGCACATGGAAGGAGCTGCTGCAAAAGCGATGCTGTGCTCGCTGCTGCTCCTCCTGAAGCTCTGGCTGCTAAATCTGAGGCTTTCCTTCCAATTTCAAGCTGCAAAGCACTTGCTGAATTGCAGGGAAAGTCCGGGAGGCATTTGCTGTGCTGGCACACTTTCTCCTTCCTAGACAGAGTGGAAAAGCTTTTCCCTGCCGTGTAGGCGACAAGAGACGCATTAGACGGGCATCCGGAGCTGTCCAAAGGTAAGCGCCTGTTCCCGGCCTCTTTCGGCACAAGCCCCCGCTCCGGAGCGCACCGCGGCCGGCCGGAGGCTCTCTGCCGGCGAAGGTGCCTCGTCTCCAGCAAGGAAGCCTCAGCCGCTTCTCCTGCACACGGAGAGCGTGCTAGCTGCTGAAACGTGAAGAAAGAAGCTGCAGAACACTGGCACTGAGCGTGCAGCTTTCCAGCGGAGAGAAAAAGCTACTTGAACACTCTGCAAGCCTTTCCACTCCCAAAAACATGCACATGGAAGGAGCTGCTGCAAAAGCGATGCTGTGCTCGCTGCTGCTCCTCCTGAAGCTCTGGCTGCTAAATCTGAGGCTTTCCTTCCAATTTCAAGCTGCAAAGCACTTGCTGAATTGCAGGGAAAGTCCGGGAGGCATTTGCTGTGCTGGCACACTTTCTCCTTCCTAGACAGAGTGGAAAAGCTTTTCCCTGCCGTGTAGGCGACAAGAGACGCATTAGACGGGCATCCGGAGCTGTCCGAAGGTAAGCGCCTGTTCCCGGCCTCTTTCGGCACAAGCCCCCGCTCCGGAGCGCACCGCGGCCGGCCGGAGGCTCTCTGCCGGCGAAGGTGCCTCGTCTCCGGCAAGGAAGCCTCAGCCGCTTCTCCTGCACACGGAGAGCGTGCTAGCTGCTGAAACGTGAAGAAAGAAGCTGCAGAACACTGGCACTGAGCGTGCAGCTTTCCAGCGGAGAGAAAAAGCTACTTGAACACTCTGCAAGCCTTTCCACTCCCAAAAACATGCACATGGAAGGAGCTGCTGCAAAAGCGATGCTGTGCTCGCTGCTGCTCCTCCTGAAGCTCTGGCTGCTAAATCTGAGGCTTTCCTTCCAATTTCAAGCTGCAAAGCACTTGCTGAATTGCAGGGAAAGTCCGGGAGGCATTTGCTCTGCTGGCACACTTTCTCCTTCCTAGACAGAGTGGAAAAGCTTTTCCCTGCCGTGTAGGCGACAAGAGACGCATTAGACGGGCATCCGGAGCTGTCCAAAGGTAAGCGCCTGTTCCCGGCCTCTTTCGGCACAAGCCCCCGCTCCGGAGCGCACCGCGGCCGGCCGGAGGCTCTCTGCCGGCGAAGGTGCCTCGTCTCCAGCAAGGAAGCCTCAGCCGCTTCTCCTGCACACGGAGAGCGTGCTAGCTGCTGAAACGTGAAGAAAGAAGCTGCAGAACACTGGCACTGAGCGTGCAGCTTTCCAGCGGAGAGAAAAAGCTACTTGAACACTCTGCAAGCCTTTCCACTCCCAAAAACATGCACATGGAAGGAGCTGCTGCAAAAGCGATGCTGTGCTCGCTGCTGCTCCTCCTGAAGCTCTGGCTGCTAAATCTGAGGCTTTCCTTCCAATTTCAAGCTGCAAAGCACTTGCTGAATTGCAGGGAAAGTCCGGGAGGCATTTGCTGTGCTGGCACACTTTCTCCTTCCTAGACAGAGTGGAAAAGCTTTTCCCTGCCGTGTAGGCGACAAGAGACGCATTAGACGGGCATCCGGAGCTGTCCGAAGGTAAGCGCCTGTTCCCGGCCTCTTTCGGCACAAGCCCCCGCTCCGGAGCGCACCGCGGCCGGCCGGAGGCTCTCTGCCGGCGAAGGTGCCTCGTCTCCGGCAAGGAAGCCTCAGCCGCTTCTCCTGCACACGGAGAGCGTGCTAGCTGCTGAAACGTGAAGAAAGAAGCTGCAGAACACTGGCACTGAGCGTGCAGCTTTCCAGCGGAGAGAAAAAGCTACTTGAACACTCTGCAAGCCTTTCCACTCCCAAAAACATGCACATGGAAGGAGCTGCTGCAAAAGCGATGCTGTGCTCGCTGCTGCTCCTCCTGAAGCTCTGGCTGCTAAATCTGAGGCTTTCCTTCCAATTTCAAGCTGCAAAGCACTTGCTGAATTGCAGGGAAAGTCCGGGAGGCATTTGCTCTGCTGGCACACTTTCTCCTTCCTAGACAGAGTGGAAAAGCTTTTCCCTGCCGTGTAGGCGACAAGAGACGCATTAGACGGGCATCCGGAGCTGTCCGAAGGTAAGCGCCTGTTCCCGGCCTCTTTCGGCACAAGCCCCCGCTCCGGAGCGCACCGCGGCCGGCCGGAGGCTCTCTGCCGGCGAAGGTGCCTCGTCTCCGGCAAGGAAGCCTCAGCCGCTTCTCCTGCACACGGAGAGCGTGCTAGCTGCTGAAACGTGAAGAAAGAAGCTGCAGAACACTGGCACTGAGCGTGCAGCTTTCCAGCGGAGAGAAAAAGCTACTTGAACACTCTGCAAGCCTTTCCACTCCCAAAAACATGCACATGGAAGGAGCTGCTGCAAAAGCGATGCTGTGCTCGCTGCTGCTCCTCCTGAAGCTCTGGCTGCTAAATCTGAGGCTTTCCTTCCAATTTCAAGCTGCAAAGCACTTGCTGAATTGCAGGGAAAGTCCGGGAGGCATTTGCTGTGCTGGCACACTTTCTCCTTCCTAGACAGAGTGGAAAAGCTTTTCCCTGCCGTGTAGGCGACAAGAGACGCATTAGACGGGCATCCGGAGCTGTCCGAAGGTAAGCGCCTGTTCCCGGCCTCTTTCGGTACAAGCCCCCGCTCCGGAGCGCACCGCGGCCGGCCGGATGCTCTCTGCCGGCGAAGGTGCCTCGTCTCCGGCAAGGAAGCCTCAGCCGCTTCTCCTGCACACGGAGAGCGTGCTAGCTGCTGAAACGTGAAGAAAGAAGCTGCAGAACACTGGCACTGAGCGTGCAGCTTTCCAGCGGAGAGAAAAAGCTACTTGAACACTCTGCAAGCCTTTCCACTCCCAAAAACATGCACATGGAAGGAGCTGCTGCAAAAGCGATGCTGTGCTCGCTGCTGCTCCTCCTGAAGCTCTGGCTGCTAAATCTGAGGCTTTCCTTCCAATTTCAAGCTGCAAAGCACTTGCTGAATTGCAGGGAAAGTCCGGGAGGCATTTGCTGTGCTGGCACACTTTCTCCTTCCTAGACAGAGTGGAAAAGCTTTTCCCTGCCGTGTAGGCGACAAGAGACGCATTAGACGGGCATCCGGAGCTGTCCGAAGGTAAGCGCCTGTTCCCGGCCTCTTTCGGCACAAGCCCCCGCTCCGGAGCGCACCGCGGCCGGCCGGAGGCTCTCTGCCGGCGAAGGTGCCTCGTCTCCGGCAAGGAAGCCTCAGCCGCTTCTCCTGCACACGGAGAGCGTGCTAGCTGCTGAAACGTGAAGAAAGAAGCTGCAGAACACTGGCACTGAGCGTGCAGCTTTCCAGCGGAGAGAAAAAGCTACTTGAACACTCTGCAAGCCTTTCCACTCCCAAAAACATGCACATGGAAGGAGCTGCTGCAAAAGCGATGCTGTGCTCGCTGCTGCTCCTCCTGAAGCTCTGGCTGCTAAATCTGAGGCTTTCCTTCCAATTTCAAGCTGCAAAGCACTTGCTGAATTGCAGGGAAAGTCCGGGAGGCATTTGCTCTGCTGGCACACTTTCTCCTTCCTAGACAGAGTGGAAAAGCTTTTCCCTGCCGTGTAGGCGACAAGAGACGCATTAGACGGGCATCCGGAGCTGTCCAAAGGTAAGCGCCTGTTCCCGGCCTCTTTCGGCACAAGCCCCCGCTCCGGAGCGCACCGCGGCCGGCCGGAGGCTCTCTGCCGGCGAAGGTGCCTCGTCTCCAGCAAGGAAGCCTCAGCCGCTTCTCCTGCACACGGAGAGCGTGCTAGCTGCTGAAACGTGAAGAAAGAAGCTGCAGAACACTGGCACTGAGCGTGCAGCTTTCCAGCGGAGAGAAAAAGCTACTTGAACACTCTGCAAGCCTTTCCACTCCCAAAAACATGCACATGGAAGGAGCTGCTGCAAAAGCGATGCTGTGCTCGCTGCTGCTCCTCCTGAAGCTCTGGCTGCTAAATCTGAGGCTTTCCTTCCAATTTCAAGCTGCAAAGCACTTGCTGAATTGCAGGGAAAGTCCGGGAGGCATTTGCTGTGCTGGCACACTTTCTCCTTCCTAGACAGAGTGGAAAAGCTTTTCCCTGCCGTGTAGGCGACAAGAGACGCATTAGACGGGCATCCGGAGCTGTCCGAAGGTAAGCGCCTGTTCCCGGCCTCTTTCGGCACAAGCCCCCGCTCCGGAGCGCACCGCGGCCGGCCGGAGGCTCTCTGCCGGCGAAGGTGCCTCGTCTCCGGCAAGGAAGCCTCAGCCGCTTCTCCTGCACACGGAGAGCGTGCTAGCTGCTGAAACGTGAAGAAAGAAGCTGCAGAACACTGGCACTGAGCGTGCAGCTTTCCAGCGGAGAGAAAAAGCTACTTGAACACTCTGCAAGCCTTTCCACTCCCAAAAACATGCACATGGAAGGAGCTGCTGCAAAAGCGATGCTGTGCTCGCTGCTGCTCCTCCTGAAGCTCTGGCTGCTAAATCTGAGGCTTTCCTTCCAATTTCAAGCTGCAAAGCACTTGCTGAATTGCAGGGAAAGTCCGGGAGGCATTTGCTCTGCTGGCACACTTTCTCCTTCCTAGACAGAGTGGAAAAGCTTTTCCCTGCCGTGTAGGCGACAAGAGACGCATTAGACGGGCATCCGGAGCTGTCCAAAGGTAAGCGCCTGTTCCCGGCCTCTTTCGGCACAAGCCCCCGCTCCGGAGCGCACCGCGGCCGGCCGGAGGCTCTCTGCCGGCGAAGGTGCCTCGTCTCCAGCAAGGAAGCCTCAGCCGCTTCTCCTGCACACGGAGAGCGTGCTAGCTGCTGAAACGTGAAGAAAGAAGCTGCAGAACACTGGCACTGAGCGTGCAGCTTTCCAGCGGAGAGAAAAAGCTACTTGAACACTCTGCAAGCCTTTCCACTCCCAAAAACATGCACATGGAAGGAGCTGCTGCAAAAGCGATGCTGTGCTCGCTGCTGCTCCTCCTGAAGCTCTGGCTGCTAAATCTGAGGCTTTCCTTCCAATTTCAAGCTGCAAAGCACTTGCTGAATTGCAGGGAAAGTCCGGGAGGCATTTGCTGTGCTGGCACACTTTCTCCTTCCTAGACAGAGTGGAAAAGCTTTTCCCTGCCGCGTAGGCGACAAGAGACGCATTAGACGGGCATCCGGAGCTGTCCGAAGGTAAGCGCCTGTTCCCGGCCTCTTTCGGCACAAGCCCCCGCTCCGGAGCGCACCGCGGCCGGCCGGAGGCTCTCTGCCGGCGAAGGTGCCTCGTCTCCGGCAAGGAAGCCTCAGCCGCTTCTCCTGCACACGGAGAGCGTGCTAGCTGCTGAAACGTGAAGAAAGAAGCTGCAGAACACTGGCACTGAGCGTGCAGCTTTCCAGCGGAGAGAAAAAGCTACTTGAACACTCTGCAAGCCTTTCCACTCCCAAAAACATGCACATGGAAGGAGCTGCTGCAAAAGCGATGCTGTGCTCGCTGCTGCTCCTCCTGAAGCTCTGGCTGCTAAATCTGAGGCTTTCCTTCCAATTTCAAGCTGCAAAGCACTTGCTGAATTGCAGGGAAAGTCCGGGAGGCATTTGCTGTGCTGGCACACTTTCTCCTTCCTAGACAGAGTGGAAAAGCTTTTCCCTGCCGCGTAGGCGACAAGAGACGCATTAGACGGGCATCCGGAGCTGTCCGAAGGTAAGCGCCTGTTCCCGGCCTCTTTCGGCACAAGCCCCCGCTCCGGAGCGCACCGCGGCCGGCCGGAGGCTCTCTGCCGGCGAAGGTGCCGCTTCTCCGGCAAGGAAGCCTCAGCCGCTTCTCCTGCACACGGAGAGCGTGCTAGCTGCTGAAATGTGAAGAAAGAAGCTGCAGAACACTGGCACTGAGCGTGCAGCTTTCCAGCGGAGAGAAAAAGCTACTTGAACACTCTGCAAGCCTTTCCACTCCCAAAAACATGCACATGGAAGGAGCTGCTGCAAAAGCGATGCTGTGCTCGCTGCTGCTCCTCCTGAAGCTCTGGCTGCTAAATCTGAGGCTTTCCTTCCAATTTCAAGCTGCAAAGCACTTGCTGAATTGCAGGGAAAGTCCGGGAGGCATTTGCTGTGCTGGCACACTTTCTCCTTCCTAGACAGAGTGGAAAAGCTTTTCCCTGCCGTGTAGGCGACAAGAGACGCATTAGACGGGCATCCGGAGCTGTCCGAAGGTAAGCGCCTGTTCCCGGCCTCTTTCGGCACAAGCCCCCGCTCCGGAGCGCACCGCGGCCGGCCGGAGGCTCTCTGCCGGCGAAGGTGCCTCGTCTCCGGCAAGGAAGCCTCAGCCGCTTCTCCTGCACACGGAGAGCGTGCTAGCTGCTGAAACGTGAAGAAAGAAGCTGCAGAACACTGGCACTGAGCGTGCAGCTTTCCAGCGGAGAGAAAAAGCTACTTGAACACTCTGCAAGCCTTTCCACTCCCAAAAACATGCACATGGAAGGAGCTGCTGCAAAAGCGATGCTGTGCTCGCTGCTGCTCCTCCTGAAGCTCTGGCTGCTAAATCTGAGGCTTTCCTTCCAATTTCAAGCTGCAAAGCACTTGCTGAATTGCAGGGAAAGTCCGGGAGGCATTTGCTCTGCTGGCACACTTTCTCCTTCCTAGACAGAGTGGAAAAGCTTTTCCCTGCCGTGTAGGCGACAAGAGACGCATTAGACGGGCATCCGGAGCTGTCCGAAGGTAAGCGCCTGTTCCCGGCCTCTTTCGGCACAAGCCCCCGCTCCGGAGCGCACCGCGGCCGGCCGGAGGCTCTCTGCCGGCGAAGGTGCCTCGTCTCCGGCAAGGAAGCCTCAGCCGCTTCTCCTGCACACGGAGAGCGTGCTAGCTGCTGAAACGTGAAGAAAGAAGCTGCAGAACACTGGCACTGAGCGTGCAGCTTTCCAGCGGAGAGAAAAAGCTACTTGAACACTCTGCAAGCCTTTCCACTCCCAAAAACATGCACATGGAAGGAGCTGCTGCAAAAGCGATGCTGTGCTCGCTGCTGCTGCTCCTGAAGCTCTGGCTGCTAAATCTGAGGCTTTCCTTCCAATTTCAAGCTGCAAAGCACTTGCTGAATTGCAGGGAAAGTCCGGGAGGCATTTGCTGTGCTGGCACACTTTCTCCTTCCTAGACAGAGTGGAAAAGCTTTTCCCTGCCGTGTAGGCGACAAGAGACGCATTAGACGGGCATCCGGAGCTGTCCAAAGGTAAGCGCCTGTTCCCGGCCTCTTTCGGCACAAGCCCCCGCTCCGGAGCGCACCGCGGCCGGCCGGAGGCTCTCTGCCGGCGAAGGTGCCTCGTCTCCAGCAAGGAAGCCTCAGCCGCTTCTCCTGCACACGGAGAGCGTGCTAGCTGCTGAAACGTGAAGAAAGAAGCTGCAGAACACTGGCACTGAGCGTGCAGCTTTCCAGCGGAGAGAAAAAGCTACTTGAACACTCTGCAAGCCTTTCCACTCCCAAAAACATGCACATGGAAGGAGCTGCTGCAAAAGCGATGCTGTGCTCGCTGCTGCTCCTCCTGAAGCTCTGGCTGCTAAATCTGAGGCTTTCCTTCCAATTTCAAGCTGCAAAGCACTTGCTGAATTGCAGGGAAAGTCCGGGAGGCATTTGCTGTGCTGGCACACTTTCTCCTTCCTAGACAGAGTGGAAAAGCTTTTCCCTGCCGTGTAGGCGACAAGAGACGCATTAGACGGGCATCCGGAGCTGTCCGAAGGTAAGCGCCTGTTCCCGGCCTCTTTCGGCACAAGCCCCCGCTCCGGAGCGCACCGCGGCCGGCCGGAGGCTCTCTGCCGGCGAAGGTGCCTCGTCTCCGGCAAGGAAGCCTCAGCCGCTTCTCCTGCACACGGAGAGCGTGCTAGCTGCTGAAATGTGAAGAAAGAAGCTGCAGAACACTGGCACTGAGCGTGCAGCTTTCCAGCGGAGAGAAAAAGCTACTTGAACACTCTGCAAGCCTTTCCACTCCCAAAAACATGCACATGGAAGGAGCTGCTGCAAAAGCGATGCTGTGCTCGCTGCTGCTGCTCCTGAAGCTCTGGCTGCTAAATCTGAGGCTTTCCTTCCAATTTCAAGCTGCAAAGCACTTGCTGAATTGCAGGGAAAGTCCGGGAGGCATTTGCTGTGCTGGCACACTTTCTCCTTCCTAGACAGAGTGGAAAAGCTTTTCCCTGCCGTGTAGGCGACAAGAGACGCATTAGACGGGCATCCGGAGCTGTCCGAAGGTAAGCGCCTGTTCCCGGCCTCTTTCGGCACAAGCCCCCGCTCCGGAGCGCACCGCGGCCGGCCGGAGGCTCTCTGCCGGCGAAGGTGCCTCGTCTCCGGCAAGGAAGCCTCAGCCGCTTCTCCTGCACACGGAGAGCGTGCTAGCTGCTGAAACGTGAAGAAAGAAGCTGCAGAACACTGGCACTGAGCGTGCAGCTTTCCAGCGGAGAGAAAAAGCTACTTGAACACTCTGCAAGCCTTTCCACTCCCAAAAACATGCACATGGAAGGAGCTGCTGCAAAAGCGATGCTGTGCTCGCTGCTGCTCCTCCTGAAGCTCTGGCTGCTAAATCTGAGGCTTTCCTTCCAATTTCAAGCTGCAAAGCACTTGCTGAATTGCAGGGAAAGTCCGGGAGGCATTTGCTGTGCTGGCACACTTTCTCCTTCCTAGACAGAGTGGAAAAGCTTTTCCCTGCCGTGTAGGCGACAAGAGACGCATTAGACGGGCATCCGGAGCTGTCCGAAGGTAAGCGCCTGTTCCCGGCCTCTTTCGGCACAAGCCCCCGCTCCGGAGCGCACCGCGGCCGGCCGGAGGCTCTCTGCCGGCGAAGGTGCCTCGTCTCCGGCAAGGAAGCCTCAGCCGCTTCTCCTGCACACGGAGAGCGTGCTAGCTGCTGAAACGTGAAGAAAGAAGCTGCAGAACACTGGCACTGAGCGTGCAGCTTTCCAGCGGAGAGAAAAAGCTACTTGAACACTCTGCAAGCCTTTCCACTCCCAAAAACATGCACATGGAAGGAGCTGCTGCAAAAGCGATGCTGTGCTCGCTGCTGCTCCTCCTGAAGCTCTGGCTGCTAAATCTGAGGCTTTCCTTCCAATTTCAAGCTGCAAAGCACTTGCTGAATTGCAGGGAAAGTCCGGGAGGCATTTGCTGTGCTGGCACACTTTCTCCTTCCTAGACAGAGTGGAAAAGCTTTTCCCTGCCGTGTAGGCGACAAGAGACGCATTAGACGGGCATCCGGAGCTGTCCGAAGGTAAGCGCCTGTTCCCGGCCTCTTTCGGCACAAGCCCCCGCTCCGGAGCGCACCGCGGCCGGCCGGAGGCTCTCTGCCGGCGAAGGTGCCTCGTCTCCGGCAAGGAAGCCTCAGCCGCTTCTCCTGCACACGGAGAGCGTGCTAGCTGCTGAAACGTGAAGAAAGAAGCTGCAGAACACTGGCACTGAGCGTGCAGCTTTCCAGCGGAGAGAAAAAGCTACTTGAACACTCTGCAAGCCTTTCCACTCCCAAAAACATGCACATGGAAGGAGCTGCTGCAAAAGCGATGCTGTGCTCGCTGCTGCTCCTCCTGAAGCTCTGGCTGCTAAATCTGAGGCTTTCCTTCCAATTTCAAGCTGCAAAGCACTTGCTGAATTGCAGGGAAAGTCCGGGAGGCATTTGCTCTGCTGGCACACTTTCTCCTTCCTAGACAGAGTGGAAAAGCTTTTCCCTGCCGTGTAGGCGACAAGAGACGCATTAGACGGGCATCCGGAGCTGTCCAAAGGTAAGCGCCTGTTCCCGGCCTCTTTCGGCACAAGCCCCCGCTCCGGAGCGCACCGCGGCCGGCCGGAGGCTCTCTGCCGGCGAAGGTGCCTCGTCTCCGGCAAGGAAGCCTCAGCCGCTTCTCCTGCACACGGAGAGCGTGCTAGCTGCTGAAACGTGAAGAAAGAAGCTGCAGAACACTGGCACTGAGCGTGCAGCTTTCCAGCGGAGAGAAAAAGCTACTTGAACACTCTGCAAGCCTTTCCACTCCCAAAAACATGCACATGGAAGGAGCTGCTGCAAAAGCGATGCTGTGCTCGCTGCTGCTCCTCCTGAAGCTCTGGCTGCTAAATCTGAGGCTTTCCTTCCAATTTCAAGCTGCAAAGCACTTGCTGAATTGCAGGGAAAGTCCGGGAGGCATTTGCTGTGCTGGCACACTTTCTCCTTCCTAGACAGAGTGGAAAAGCTTTTCCCTGCCGTGTAGGCGACAAGAGACGCATTAGACGGGCATCCGGAGCTGTCCGAAGGTAAGCGCCTGTTGCCGGCCTCTTTCGGCACAAGCCCCCGCTCCGGAGCGCACCGCGGCCGGCCGGAGGCTCTCTGCCGGCGAAGGTGCCTCGTCTCCGGCAAGGAAGCCTCAGCCGCTTCTCCTGCACACGGAGAGCGTGCTAGCTGCTGAAACGTGAAGAAAGAAGCTGCAGAACACTGGCACTGAGCGTGCAGCTTTCCAGCGGAGAGAAAAAGCTACTTGAACACTCTGCAAGCCTTTCCACTCCCAAAAACATGCACATGGAAGGAGCTGCTGCAAAAGCGATGCTGTGCTCGCTGCTGCTCCTCCTGAAGCTCTGGCTGCTAAATCTGAGGCTTTCCTTCCAATTTCAAGCTGCAAAGCACTTGCTGAATTGCAGGGAAAGTCCGGGAGGCATTTGCTGTGCTGGCACACTTTCTCCTTCCTAGACAGAGTGGAAAAGCTTTTCCCTGCCGTGTAGGCGACAAGAGACGCATTAGACGGGCCTCCGGAGCTGTCCGAAGGTAAGCGCCTGTTCCCGGCCTCTTTCGGCACAAGCCCCCGCTCCGGAGCGCACAGCGGCCGGCCGGAGGCTCTCTGCCGGCGAAGGTGCCTCGTCTCCGGCAAGGAAGCCTCAGCCGCTTCTCCTGCACACGGAGAGCGTGCTAGCTGCTGAAACGTGAAGAAAGAAGCTGCAGAACACTGGCACTGAGCGTGCAGCTTTCCAGCGGAGAGAAAAAGCTACTTGAACACTCTGCAAGCCTTTCCACTCCCAAAAACATGCACATGGAAGGAGCTGCTGCAAAAGCGATGCTGTGCTCGCTGCTGCTGCTCCTGAAGCTCTGGCTGCTAAATCTGAGGCTTTCCTTCCAATTTCAAGCTGCAAAGCACTTGCTGAATTGCAGGGAAAGTCCGGGAGGCATTTGCTGTGCTGGCACACTTTCTCCTTCCTAGACAGAGTGGAAAAGCTTTTCCCTGCCGTGTAGGCGACAAGAGACGCATTAGACGGGCATCCGGAGCTGTCCGAAGGTAAGCGCCTGTTCCCGGCCTCTTTCGGCACAAGCCCCCGCTCCGGAGCGCACCGCGGCCGGCCGGAGGCTCTCTGCCGGCGAAGGTGCCTCGTCTCCGGCAAGGAAGCCTCAGCCGCTTCTCCTGCACACGGAGAGCGTGCTAGCTGCTGAAACGTGAAGAAAGAAGCTGCAGAACACTGGCACTGAGCGTGCAGCTTTCCAGCGGAGAGAAAAAGCTACTTGAACACTCTGCAAGCCTTTCCACTCCCAAAAACATGCACATGGAAGGAGCTGCTGCAAAAGCGATGCTGTGCTCGCTGCTGCTCCTCCTGAAGCTCTGGCTGCTAAATCTGAGGCTTTCCTTCCAATTTCAAGCTGCAAAGCACTTGCTGAATTGCAGGGAAAGTCCGGGAGGCATTTGCTGTGCTGGCACACTTTCTCCTTCCTAGACAGAGTGGAAAAGCTTTTCCCTGCCGTGTAGGCGACAAGAGACGCATTAGACGGGCATCCGGAGCTGTCCGAAGGTAAGCGCCTGTTCCCGGCCTCTTTCGGCACAAGCCCCCGCTCCGGAGCGCACCGCGGCCGGCCGGAGGCTCTCTGCCGGCGAAGGTGCCTCGTCTCCGGCAAGGAAGCCTCAGCCGCTTCTCCTGCACACGGAGAGCGTGCTAGCTGCTGAAACGTGAAGAAAGAAGCTGCAGAACACTGGCACTGAGCGTGCAGCTTTCCAGCGGAGAGAAAAAGCTACTTGAACACTCTGCAAGCCTTTCCACTCCCAAAAACATGCACATGGAAGGAGCTGCTGCAAAAGCGATGCTGTGCTCGCTGCTGCTCCTCCTGAAGCTCTGGCTGCTAAATCTGAGGCTTTCCTTCCAATTTCAAGCTGCAAAGCACTTGCTGAATTGCAGGGAAAGTCCGGGAGGCATTTGCTGTGCTGGCACACTTTCTCCTTCCTAGACAGAGTGGAAAAGCTTTTCCCTGCCGTGTAGGCGACAAGAGACGCATTAGACGGGCATCCGGAGCTGTCCGAAGGTAAGCGCCTGTTCCCGGCCTCTTTCGGCACAAGCCCCCGCTCCGGAGCGCACCGCGGCCGGCCGGAGGCTCTCTGCCGGCGAAGGTGCCTCGTCTCCGGCAAGGAAGCCTCAGCCGCTTCTCCTGCACACGGAGAGCGTGCTAGCTGCTGAAACGTGAAGAAAGAAGCTGCAGAACACTGGCACTGAGCGTGCAGCTTTCCAGCGGAGAGAAAAAGCTACTTGAACACTCTGCAAGCCTTTCCACTCCCAAAAACATGCACATGGAAGGAGCTGCTGCAAAAGCGATGCTGTGCTCGCTGCTGCTCCTCCTGAAGCTCTGGCTGCTAAATCTGAGGCTTTCCTTCCAATTTCAAGCTGCAAAGCACTTGCTGAATTGCAGGGAAAGTCCGGGAGGCATTTGCTCTGCTGGCACACTTTCTCCTTCCTAGACAGAGTGGAAAAGCTTTTCCCTGCCGTGTAGGCGACAAGAGACGCATTAGACGGGCATCCGGAGCTGTCCGAAGGTAAGCGCCTGTTCCCGGCCTCTTTCGGCACAAGCCCCCGCTCCGGAGCGCACCGCGGCCGGCCGGAGGCTCTCTGCCGGCGAAGGTGCCTCGTCTCCGGCAAGGAAGCCTCAGCCGCTTCTCCTGCACACGGAGAGCGTGCTAGCTGCTGAAACGTGAAGAAAGAAGCTGCAGAACACTGGCACTGAGCGTGCAGCTTTCCAGCGGAGAGAAAAAGCTACTTGAACACTCTGCAAGCCTTTCCACTCCCAAAAACATGCACATGGAAGGAGCTGCTGCAAAAGCGATGCTGTGCTCGCTGCTGCTCCTCCTGAAGCTTTGGCTGCTAAATCTGAGGCTTTCCTTCCAATTTCAAGCTGCAAAGCACTTGCTGAATTGCAGGGAAAGTCCGGGAGGCATTTGCTGTGCTGGCACACTTTCTCCTTCCTAGACAGAGTGGAAAAGCTTTTCCCTGCCGTGTAGGCGACAAGAGACGCATTAGACGGGCATCCGGAGCTGTCCGAAGGTAAGCGCCTGTTCCCGGCCTCTTTCGGCACAAGCCCCCGCTCCGGAGCGCACCGCGGCCGGCCGGAGGCTCTCTGCCGGCGAAGGTGCCTCGTCTCCGGCAAGGAAGCCTCAGCCGCTTCTCCTGCACACGGAGAGCGTGCTAGCTGCTGAAACGTGAAGAAAGAAGCTGCAGAACACTGGCACTGAGCGTGCAGCTTTCCAGCGGAGAGAAAAAGCTACTTGAACACTCTGCAAGCCTTTCCACTCCCAAAAACATGCACATGGAAGGAGCTGCTGCAAAAGCGATGCTGTGCTCGCTGCTGCTCCTCCTGAAGCTCTGGCTGCTAAATCTGAGGCTTTCCTTCCAATTTCAAGCTGCAAAGCACTTGCTGAATTGCAGGGAAAGTCCGGGAGGCATTTGCTGTGCTGGCACACTTTCTCCTTCCTAGACAGAGTGGAAAAGCTTTTCCCTGCCGTGTAGGCGACAAGAGACGCATTAGACGGGCATCCGGAGCTGTCCGAAGGTAAGCGCCTGTTCCCGGCCTCTTTCGGCACAAGCCCCCGCTCCGGAGCGCACCGCGGCCGGCCGGAGGCTCTCTGCCGGCGAAGGTGCCTCGTCTCCGGCAAGGAAGCCTCAGCCGCTTCTCCTGCACACGGAGAGCGTGCTAGCTGCTGAAACGTGAAGAAAGAAGCTGCAGAACACTGGCACTGAGCGTGCAGCTTTCCAGCGGAGAGAAAAAGCTACTTGAACACTCTGCAAGCCTTTCCACTCCCAAAAACATGCACATGGAAGGAGCTGCTGCAAAAGCGATGCTGTGCTCGCTGCTGCTGCTCCTGAAGCTCTGGCTGCTAAATCTGAGGCTTTCCTTCCAATTTCAAGCTGCAAAGCACTTGCTGAATTGCAGGGAAAGTCCGGGAGGCATTTGCTGTGCTGGCACACTTTCTCCTTCCTAGACAGAGTGGAAAAGCTTTTCCCTGCCGTGTAGGCGACAAGAGACGCATTAGACGGGCATCCGGAGCTGTCCGAAGGTAAGCGCCTGTTCCCGGCCTCTTTCGGCACAAGCCCCCGCTCCGGAGCGCACCGCGGCCGGCCGGAGGCTCTCTGCCGGCGAAGGTGCCTCGTCTCCGGCAAGGAAGCCTCAGCCGCTTCTCCTGCACACGGAGAGCGTGCTAGCTGCTGAAACGTGAAGAAAGAAGCTGCAGAACACTGGCACTGAGCGTGCAGCTTTCCAGCGGAGAGAAAAAGCTACTTGAACACTCTGCAAGCCTTTCCACTCCCAAAAACATGCACATGGAAGGAGCTGCTGCAAAAGCGATGCTGTGCTCGCTGCTGCTCCTCCTGAAGCTCTGGCTGCTAAATCTGAGGCTTTCCTTCCAATTTCAAGCTGCAAAGCACTTGCTGAATTGCAGGGAAAGTCCGGGAGGCATTTGCTCTGCTGGCACACTTTCTCCTTCCTAGACAGAGTGGAAAAGCTTTTCCCTGCCGTGTAGGCGACAAGAGACGCATTAGACGGGCATCCGGAGCTGTCCGAAGGTAAGCGCCTGTTCCCGGCCTCTTTCGGCACAAGCCCCCGCTCCGGAGCGCACCGCGGCCGGCCGGAGGCTCTCTGCCGGCGAAGGTGCCTCGTCTCCGGCAAGGAAGCCTCAGCCGCTTCTCCTGCACACGGAGAGCGTGCTAGCTGCTGAAACGTGAAGAAAGAAGCTGCAGAACACTGGCACTGAGCGTGCAGCTTTCCAGCGGAGAGAAAAAGCTACTTGAACACTCTGCAAGCCTTTCCACTCCCAAAAACATGCACATGGAAGGAGCTGCTGCAAAAGCGATGCTGTGCTCGCTGCTGCTCCTCCTGAAGCTCTGGCTGCTAAATCTGAGGCTTTCCTTCCAATTTCAAGCTGCAAAGCACTTGCTGAATTGCAGGGAAAGTCCGGGAGGCATTTGCTCTGCTGGCACACTTTCTCCTTCCTAGACAGAGTGGAAAAGCTTTTCCCTGCCGTGTAGGCGACAAGAGACGCATTAGACGGGCATCCGGAGCTGTCCGAAGGTAAGCGCCTGTTGCCGGCCTCTTTCGGCACAAGCCCCCGCTCCGGAGCGCACCGCGGCCGGCCGGATGCTCTCTGCCGGCGAAGGTGCCTCGTCTCCGGCAAGGAAGCCTCAGCCGCTTCTCCTGCACACGGAGAGCGTGCTAGCTGCTGAAACGTGAAGAAAGAAGCTGCAGAACACTGGCACTGAGCGTGCAGCTTTCCAGCGGAGAGAAAAAGCTACTTGAACACTCTGCAAGCCTTTCCACTCCCAAAAACATGCACATGGAAGGAGCTGCTGCAAAAGCGATGCTGTGCTCGCTGCTGCTCCTCCTGAAGCTTTGGCTGCTAAATCTGAGGCTTTCCTTCCAATTTCAAGCTGCAAAGCACTTGCTGAATTGCAGGGAAAGTCCGGGAGGCATTTGCTGTGCTGGCACACTTTCTCCTTCCTAGACAGAGTGGAAAAGCTTTTCCCTGCCGTGTAGGCGACAAGAGACGCATTAGACGGGCATCCGGAGCTGTCCGAAGGTAAGCGCCTGTTCCCGGCCTCTTTCGGCACAAGCCCCCGCTCCGGAGCGCACCGCGGCCGGCCGGAGGCTCTCTGCCGGCGAAGGTGCCTCGTCTCCGGCAAGGAAGCCTCAGCCGCTTCTCCTGCACACGGAGAGCGTGCTAGCTGCTGAAACGTGAAGAAAGAAGCTGCAGAACACTGGCACTGAGCGTGCAGCTTTCCAGCGGAGAGAAAAAGCTACTTGAACACTCTGCAAGCCTTTCCACTCCCAAAAACATGCACATGGAAGGAGCTGCTGCAAAAGCGATGCTGTGCTCGCTGCTGCTCCTCCTGAAGCTCTGGCTGCTAAATCTGAGGCTTTCCTTCCAATTTCAAGCTGCAAAGCACTTGCTGAATTGCAGGGAAAGTCCGGGAGGCATTTGCTGTGCTGGCACACTTTCTCCTTCCTAGACAGAGTGGAAAAGCTTTTCCCTGCCGTGTAGGCGACAAGAGACGCATTAGACGGGCATCCGGAGCTGTCCGAAGGTAAGCGCCTGTTCCCGGCCTCTTTCGGCACAAGCCCCCGCTCCGGAGCGCACCGCGGCCGGCCGGAGGCTCTCTGCCGGCGAAGGTGCCTCGTCTCCGGCAAGGAAGCCTCAGCCGCTTCTCCTGCACACGGAGAGCGTGCTAGCTGCTGAAACGTGAAGAAAGAAGCTGCAGAACACTGGCACTGAGCGTGCAGCTTTCCAGCGGAGAGAAAAAGCTACTTGAACACTCTGCAAGCCTTTCCACTCCCAAAAACATGCACATGGAAGGAGCTGCTGCAAAAGCGATGCTGTGCTCGCTGCTGCTCCTCCTGAAGCTCTGGCTGCTAAATCTGAGGCTTTCCTTCCAATTTCAAGCTGCAAAGCACTTGCTGAATTGCAGGGAAAGTCCGGGAGGCATTTGCTGTGCTGGCACACTTTCTCCTTCCTAGACAGAGTGGAAAAGCTTTTCCCTGCCGTGTAGGCGACAAGAGACGCATTAGACGGGCATCCGGAGCTGTCCGAAGGTAAGCGCCTGTTCCCGGCCTCTTTCGGCACAAGCCCCCGCTCCGGAGCGCACCGCGGCCGGCCGGAGGCTCTCTGCCGGCGAAGGTGCCTCGTCTCCGGCAAGGAAGCCTCAGCCGCTTCTCCTGCACACGGAGAGCGTGCTAGCTGCTGAAACGTGAAGAAAGAAGCTGCAGAACACTGGCACTGAGCGTGCAGCTTTCCAGCGGAGAGAAAAAGCTACTTGAACACTCTGCAAGCCTTTCCACTCCCAAAAACATGCACATGGAAGGAGCTGCTGCAAAAGCGATGCTGTGCTCGCTGCTGCTCCTCCTGAAGCTCTGGCTGCTAAATCTGAGGCTTTCCTTCCAATTTCAAGCTGCAAAGCACTTGCTGAATTGCAGGGAAAGTCCGGGAGGCATTTGCTGTGCTGGCACACTTTCTCCTTCCTAGACAGAGTGGAAAAGCTTTTCCCTGCCGTGTAGGCGACAAGAGACGCATTAGACGGGCATCCGGAGCTGTCCGAAGGTAAGCGCCTGTTCCCGGCCTCTTTCGGCACAAGCCCCCGCTCCGGAGCGCACCGCGGCCGGCCGGAGGCTCTCTGCCGGCGAAGGTGCCTCGTCTCCGGCAAGGAAGCCTCAGCCGCTTCTCCTGCACACGGAGAGCGTGCTAGCTGCTGAAACGTGAAGAAAGAAGCTGCAGAACACTGGCACTGAGCGTGCAGCTTTCCAGCGGAGAGAAAAAGCTACTTGAACACTCTGCAAGCCTTTCCACTCCCAAAAACATGCACATGGAAGGAGCTGCTGCAAAAGCGATGCTGTGCTCGCTGCTGCTCCTCCTGAAGCTCTGGCTGCTAAATCTGAGGCTTTCCTTCCAATTTCAAGCTGCAAAGCACTTGTTGAATTGCAGGGAAAGTCCGGGAGGCATTTGCTGTGCTGGCACACTTTCTCCTTCCTAGACAGAGTGGAAAAGCTTTTCCCTGCCGTGTAGGCGACAAGAGACGCATTAGACGGGCCTCCGGAGCTGTCCGAAGGTAAGCGCCTGTTCCCGGCCTCTTTCGGCACAAGCCCCCGCTCCGGAGCGCACCGCGGCCGGCCGGAGGCTCTCTGCCGGCGAAGGTGCCTCGTCTCCGGCAAGGAAGCCTCAGCCGCTTCTCCTGCACACGGAGAGCGTGCTAGCTGCTGAAACGTGAAGAAAGAAGCTGCAGAACACTGGCACTGAGCGTGCAGCTTTCCAGCGGAGAGAAAAAGCTACTTGAACACTCTGCAAGCCTTTCCACTCCCAAAAACATGCACATGGAAGGAGCTGCTGCAAAAGCGATGCTGTGCTCGCTGCTGCTCCTCCTGAAGCTCTGGCTGCTAAATCTGAGGCTTTCCTTCCAATTTCAAGCTGCAAAGCACTTGCTGAATTGCAGGGAAAGTCCGGGAGGCATTTGCTCTGCTGGCACACTTTCTCCTTCCTAGACAGAGTGGAAAAGCTTTTCCCTGCCGTGTAGGCGACAAGAGACGCATTAGACGGGCATCCGGAGCTGTCCGAAGGTAAGCGCCTGTTCCCGGCCTCTTTCGGCACAAGCCCCCGCTCCGGAGCGCACCGCGGCCGGCCGGATGCTCTCTGCCGGCGAAGGTGCCTCGTCTCCGGCAAGGAAGCCTCAGCCGCTTCTCCTGCACACGGAGAGCGTGCTAGCTGCTGAAACGTGAAGAAAGAAGCTGCAGAACACTGGCACTGAGCGTGCAGCTTTCCAGCGGAGAGAAAAAGCTACTTGAACACTCTGCAAGCCTTTCCACTCCCAAAAACATGCACATGGAAGGAGCTGCTGCAAAAGCGATGCTGTGCTCGCTGCTGCTCCTCCTGAAGCTTTGGCTGCTAAATCTGAGGCTTTCCTTCCAATTTCAAGCTGCAAAGCACTTGCTGAATTGCAGGGAAAGTCCGGGAGGCATTTGCTGTGCTGGCACACTTTCTCCTTCCTAGACAGAGTGGAAAAGCTTTTCCCTGCCGTGTAGGCGACAAGAGACGCATTAGACGGGCATCCGGAGCTGTCCGAAGGTAAGCGCCTGTTCCCGGCCTCTTTCGGCACAAGCCCCCGCTCCGGAGCGCACCGCGGCCGGCCGGAGGCTCTCTGCCGGCGAAGGTGCCTCGTCTCCGGCAAGGAAGCCTCAGCCGCTTCTCCTGCACACGGAGAGCGTGCTAGCTGCTGAAACGTGAAGAAAGAAGCTGCAGAACACTGGCACTGAGCGTGCAGCTTTCCAGCGGAGAGAAAAAGCTACTTGAACACTCTGCAAGCCTTTCCACTCCCAAAAACATGCACATGGAAGGAGCTGCTGCAAAAGCGATGCTGTGCTCGCTGCTGCTCCTCCTGAAGCTCTGGCTGCTAAATCTGAGGCTTTCCTTCCAATTTCAAGCTGCAAAGCACTTGCTGAATTGCAGGGAAAGTCCGGGAGGCATTTGCTGTGCTGGCACACTTTCTCCTTCCTAGACAGAGTGGAAAAGCTTTTCCCTGCCGTGTAGGCGACAAGAGACGCATTAGACGGGCATCCGGAGCTGTCCGAAGGTAAGCGCCTGTTCCCGGCCTCTTTCGGCACAAGCCCCCGCTCCGGAGCGCACCGCGGCCGGCCGGAGGCTCTCTGCCGGCGAAGGTGCCTCGTCTCCGGCAAGGAAGCCTCAGCCGCTTCTCCTGCACACGGAGAGCGTGCTAGCTGCTGAAACGTGAAGAAAGAAGCTGCAGAACACTGGCACTGAGCGTGCAGCTTTCCAGCGGAGAGAAAAAGCTACTTGAACACTCTGCAAGCCTTTCCACTCCCAAAAACATGCACATGGAAGGAGCTGCTGCAAAAGCGATGCTGTGCTCGCTGCTGCTCCTCCTGAAGCTCTGGCTGCTAAATCTGAGGCTTTCCTTCCAATTTCAAGCTGCAAAGCACTTGCTGAATTGCAGGGAAAGTCCGGGAGGCATTTGCTCTGCTGGCACACTTTCTCCTTCCTAGACAGAGTGGAAAAGCTTTTCCCTGCCGTGTAGGCGACAAGAGACGCATTAGACGGGCATCCGGAGCTGTCCGAAGGTAAGCGCCTGTTGCCGGCCTCTTTCGGCACAAGCCCCCGCTCCGGAGCGCACCGCGGCCGGCCGGAGGCTCTCTGCCGGCGAAGGTGCCTCGTCTCCGGCAAGGAAGCCTCAGCCGCTTCTCCTGCACACGGAGAGCGTGCTAGCTGCTGAAACGTGAAGAAAGAAGCTGCAGAACACTGGCACTGAGCGTGCAGCTTTCCAGCGGAGAGAAAAAGCTACTTGAACACTCTGCAAGCCTTTCCACTCCCAAAAACATGCACATGGAAGGAGCTGCTGCAAAAGCGATGCTGTGCTCGCTGCTGCTCCTCCTGAAGCTCTGGCTGCTAAATCTGAGGCTTTCCTTCCAATTTCAAGCTGCAAAGCACTTGCTGAATTGCAGGGAAAGTCCGGGAGGCATTTGCTCTGCTGGCACACTTTCTCCTTCCTAGACAGAGTGGAAAAGCTTTTCCCTGCCGTGTAGGCGACAAGAGACGCATTAGACGGGCCTCCGGAGCTGTCCGAAGGTAAGCGCCTGTTCCCGGCCTCTTTCGGCACAAGCCCCCGCTCCGGAGCGCACCGCGGCCGGCCGGAGGCTCTCTGCCGGCGAAGGTGCCTCGTCTCCGGCAAGGAAGCCTCAGCCGCTTCTCCTGCACACGGAGAGCGTGCTAGCTGCTGAAACGTGAAGAAAGAAGCTGCAGAACACTGGCACTGAGCGTGCAGCTTTCCAGCGGAGAGAAAAAGCTACTTGAACACTCTGCAAGCCTTTCCACTCCCAAAAACATGCACATGGAAGGAGCTGCTGCAAAAGCGATGCTGTGCTCGCTGCTGCTCCTCCTGAAGCTCTGGCTGCTAAATCTGAGGCTTTCCTTCCAATTTCAAGCTGCAAAGCACTTGCTGAATTGCAGGGAAAGTCCGGGAGGCATTTGCTCTGCTGGCACACTTTCTCCTTCCTAGACAGAGTGGAAAAGCTTTTCCCTGCCGTGTAGGCGACAAGAGACGCATTAGACGGGCATCCGGAGCTGTCCGAAGGTAAGCGCCTGTTCCCGGCCTCTTTCGGCACAAGCCCCCGCTCCGGAGCGCACCGCGGCCGGCCGGATGCTCTCTGCCGGCGAAGGTGCCTCGTCTCCGGCAAGGAAGCCTCAGCCGCTTCTCCTGCACACGGAGAGCGTGCTAGCTGCTGAAACGTGAAGAAAGAAGCTGCAGAACACTGGCACTGAGCGTGCAGCTTTCCAGCGGAGAGAAAAAGCTACTTGAACACTCTGCAAGCCTTTCCACTCCCAAAAACATGCACATGGAAGGAGCTGCTGCAAAAGCGATGCTGTGCTCGCTGCTGCTCCTCCTGAAGCTTTGGCTGCTAAATCTGAGGCTTTCCTTCCAATTTCAAGCTGCAAAGCACTTGCTGAATTGCAGGGAAAGTCCGGGAGGCATTTGCTGTGCTGGCACACTTTCTCCTTCCTAGACAGAGTGGAAAAGCTTTTCCCTGCCGTGTAGGCGACAAGAGACGCATTAGACGGGCATCCGGAGCTGTCCGAAGGTAAGCGCCTGTTCCCGGCCTCTTTCGGCACAAGCCCCCGCTCCGGAGCGCACCGCGGCCGGCCGGAGGCTCTCTGCCGGCGAAGGTGCCTCGTCTCCGGCAAGGAAGCCTCAGCCGCTTCTCCTGCACACGGAGAGCGTGCTAGCTGCTGAAACGTGAAGAAAGAAGCTGCAGAACACTGGCACTGAGCGTGCAGCTTTCCAGCGGAGAGAAAAAGCTACTTGAACACTCTGCAAGCCTTTCCACTCCCAAAAACATGCACATGGAAGGAGCTGCTGCAAAAGCGATGCTGTGCTCGCTGCTGCTCCTCCTGAAGCTTTGGCTGCTAAATCTGAGGCTTTCCTTCCAATTTCAAGCTGCAAAGCACTTGCTGAATTGCAGGGAAAGTCCGGGAGGCATTTGCTGTGCTGGCACACTTTCTCCTTCCTAGACAGAGTGGAAAAGCTTTTCCCTGCCGTGTAGGCGACAAGAGACGCATTAGACGGGCATCCGGAGCTGTCCGAAGGTAAGCGCCTGTTCCCGGCCTCTTTCGGCACAAGCCCCCGCTCCGGAGCGCACCGCGGCCGGCCGGAGGCTCTCTGCCGGCGAAGGTGCCTCGTCTCCGGCAAGGAAGCCTCAGCCGCTTCTCCTGCACACGGAGAGCGTGCTAGCTGCTGAAACGTGAAGAAAGAAGCTGCAGAACACTGGCACTGAGCGTGCAGCTTTCCAGCGGAGAGAAAAAGCTACTTGAACACTCTGCAAGCCTTTCCACTCCCAAAAACATGCACATGGAAGGAGCTGCTGCAAAAGCGATGCTGTGCTCGCTGCTGCTCCTCCTGAAGCTCTGGCTGCTAAATCTGAGGCTTTCCTTCCAATTTCAAGCTGCAAAGCACTTGCTGAATTGCAGGGAAAGTCCGGGAGGCATTTGCTGTGCTGGCACACTTTCTCCTTCCTAGACAGAGTGGAAAAGCTTTTCCCTGCCGTGTAGGCGACAAGAGACGCATTAGACGGGCATCCGGAGCTGTCCGAAGGTAAGCGCCTGTTCCCGGCCTCTTTCGGCACAAGCCCCCGCTCCGGAGCGCACCGCGGCCGGCCGGAGGCTCTCTGCCGGCGAAGGTGCCTCGTCTCCGGCAAGGAAGCCTCAGCCGCTTCTCCTGCACACGGAGAGCGTGCTAGCTGCTGAAACGTGAAGAAAGAAGCTGCAGAACACTGGCACTGAGCGTGCAGCTTTCCAGCGGAGAGAAAAAGCTACTTGAACACTCTGCAAGCCTTTCCACTCCCAAAAACATGCACATGGAAGGAGCTGCTGCAAAAGCGATGCTGTGCTCGCTGCTGCTCCTCCTGAAGCTCTGGCTGCTAAATCTGAGGCTTTCCTTCCAATTTCAAGCTGCAAAGCACTTGCTGAATTGCAGGGAAAGTCCGGGAGGCATTTGCTGTGCTGGCACACTTTCTCCTTCCTAGACAGAGTGGAAAAGCTTTTCCCTGCCGTGTAGGCGACAAGAGACGCATTAGACGGGCATCCGGAGCTGTCCGAAGGTAAGCGCCTGTTCCCGGCCTCTTTCGGCACAAGCCCCCGCTCCGGAGCGCACCGCGGCCGGCCGGATGCTCTCTGCCGGCGAAGGTGCCTCGTCTCCGGCAAGGAAGCCTCAGCCGCTTCTCCTGCACACGGAGAGCGTGCTAGCTGCTGAAACGTGAAGAAAGAAGCTGCAGAACACTGGCACTGAGCGTGCAGCTTTCCAGCGGAGAGAAAAAGCTACTTGAACACTCTGCAAGCCTTTCCACTCCCAAAAACATGCACATGGAAGGAGCTGCTGCAAAAGCGATGCTGTGCTCGCTGCTGCTCCTCCTGAAGCTCTGGCTGCTAAATCTGAGGCTTTCCTTCCAATTTCAAGCTGCAAAGCACTTGCTGAATTGCAGGGAAAGTCCGGGAGGCATTTGCTGTGCTGGCACACTTTCTCCTTCCTAGACAGAGTGGAAAAGCTTTTCCCTGCCGTGTAGGCGACAAGAGACGCATTAGACGGGCATCCGGAGCTGTCCGAAGGTAAGCGCCTGTTCCCGGCCTCTTTCGGCACAAGCCCCCGCTCCGGAGCGCACCGCGGCCGGCCGGAGGCTCTCTGCCGGCGAAGGTGCCTCGTCTCCGGCAAGGAAGCCTCAGCCGCTTCTCCTGCACACGGAGAGCGTGCTAGCTGCTGAAACGTGAAGAAAGAAGCTGCAGAACACTGGCACTGAGCGTGCAGCTTTCCAGCGGAGAGAAAAAGCTACTTGAACACTCTGCAAGCCTTTCCACTCCCAAAAACATGCACATGGAAGGAGCTGCTGCAAAAGCGATGCTGTGCTCGCTGCTGCTCCTCCTGAAGCTCTGGCTGCTAAATCTGAGGCTTTCCTTCCAATTTCAAGCTGCAAAGCACTTGCTGAATTGCAGGGAAAGTCCGGGAGGCATTTGCTCTGCTGGCACACTTTCTCCTTCCTAGACAGAGTGGAAAAGCTTTTCCCTGCCGTGTAGGCGACAAGAGACGCATTAGACGGGCATCCGGAGCTGTCCAAAGGTAAGCGCCTGTTCCCGGCCTCTTTCGGCACAAGCCCCCGCTCCGGAGCGAACCGCGGCCGGCCGGAGGCTCTCTGCCGGCGAAGGTGCCTCGTCTCCGGCAAGGAAGCCTCAGCCGCTTCTCCTGCACACGGAGAGCGTGCTAGCTGCTGAAACGTGAAGAAAGAAGCTGCAGAACACTGGCACTGAGCGTGCAGCTTTCCAGCGGAGAGAAAAAGCTACTTGAACACTCTGCAAGCCTTTCCACTCCCAAAAACATGCACATGGAAGGAGCTGCTGCAAAAGCGATGCTGTGCTCGCTGCTGCTCCTCCTGAAGCTCTGGCTGCTAAATCTGAGGCTTTCCTTCCAATTTCAAGCTGCAAAGCACTTGCTGAATTGCAGGGAAAGTCCGGGAGGCATTTGCTCTGCTGGCACACTTTCTCCTTCCTAGACAGAGTGGAAAAGCTTTTCCCTGCCGTGTAGGCGACAAGAGACGCATTAGACGGGCATCCGGAGCTGTCCAAAGGTAAGCGCCTGTTCCCGGCCTCTTTCGGCACAAGCCCCCGCTCCGGAGCGCACCGCGGCCGGCCGGAGGCTCTCTGCCGGCGAAGGTGCCTCGTCTCCGGCAAGGAAGCCTCAGCCGCTTCTCCTGCACACGGAGAGCGTGCTAGCTGCTGAAACGTGAAGAAAGAAGCTGCAGAACACTGGCACTGAGCGTGCAGCTTTCCAGCGGAGAGAAAAAGATACTTGAACACTCTGCAAGCCTTTCCACTCCCAAAAACATGCACATGGAAGGAGCTGCTGCAAAAGCGATGCTGTGCTCGCTGCTGCTCCTCCTGAAGCTCTGGCTGCTAAATCTGAGGCTTTCCTTCCAATTTCAAGCTGCAAAGCACTTGCTGAATTGCAGGGAAAGTCCGGGAGGCATTTGCTGTGCTGGCACACTTTCTCCTTCCTAGACAGAGTGGAAAAGCTTTTCCCTGCCGTGTAGGCGACAAGAGACGCATTAGACGGGCATCCGGAGCTGTCCGAAGGTAAGCGCCTGTTCCCGGCCTCTTTCGGCACAAGCCCCCGCTCCGGAGCGCACCGCGGCCGGCCGGAGGCTCTCTGCCGGCGAAGGTGCCTCGTCTCCGGCAAGGAAGCCTCAGCCGCTTCTCCTGCACACGGAGAGCGTGCTAGCTGCTGAAACGTGAAGAAAGAAGCCGCAGAACACTGGCACTGAGCGTGCAGCTTTCCAGCGGAGAGAAAAAGCTACTTGAACACTCTGCAAGCCTTTCCACTCCCAAAAACATGCACATGGAAGGAGCTGCTGCAAAAGCGATGCTGTGCTCGCTGCTGCTGCTCCTGAAGCTCTGGCTGCTAAATCTGAGGCTTTCCTTCCAATTTCAAGCTGCAAAGCACTTGCTGAATTGCAGGGAAAGTCCGGGAGGCATTTGCTGTGCTGGCACACTTTCTCCTTCCTAGACAGAGTGGAAAAGCTTTTCCCTGCCGTGTAGGCGACAAGAGACGCATTAGACGGGCATCCGGAGCTGTCCGAAGGTAAGCGCCTGTTCCCGGCCTCTTTCGGCACAAGCCCCCGCTCCGGAGCGCACCGCGGCCGGCCGGAGGCTCTCTGCCGGCGAAGGTGCCTCGTCTCCGGCAAGGAAGCCTCAGCCGCTTCTCCTGCACACGGAGAGCGTGCTAGCTGCTGAAACGTGAAGAAAGAAGCTGCAGAACACTGGCACTGAGCGTGCAGCTTTCCAGCGGAGAGAAAAAGATACTTGAACACTCTGCAAGCCTTTCCACTCCCAAAAACATGCACATGGAAGGAGCTGCTGCAAAAGCGATGCTGTGCTCGCTGCTGCTCCTCCTGAAGCTCTGGCTGCTAAATCTGAGGCTTTCCTTCCAATTTCAAGCTGCAAAGCACTTGCTGAATTGCAGGGAAAGTCCGGGAGGCATTTGCTGTGCTGGCACACTTTCTCCTTCCTAGACAGAGTGGAAAAGCTTTTCCCTGCCGTGTAGGCGACAAGAGACGCATTAGACGGGCATCCGGAGCTGTCCGAAGGTAAGCGCCTGTTCCCGGCCTCTTTCGGCACAAGCCCCCGCTCCGGAGCGCACCGCGGCCGGCCGGAGGCTCTCTGCCGGCGAAGGTGCCTCGTCTCCGGCAAGGAAGCCTCAGCCGCTTCTCCTGCACACGGAGAGCGTGCTAGCTGCTGAAACGTGAAGAAAGAAGCCGCAGAACACTGGCACTGAGCGTGCAGCTTTCCAGCGGAGAGAAAAAGCTACTTGAACACTCTGCAAGCCTTTCCACTCCCAAAAACATGCACATGGAAGGAGCTGCTGCAAAAGCGATGCTGTGCTCGCTGCTGCTCCTCCTGAAGCTCTGGCTGCTAAATCTGAGGCTTTCCTTCCAATTTCAAGCTGCAAAGCACTTGCTGAATTGCAGGGAAAGTCCGGGAGGCATTTGCTCTGCTGGCACACTTTCTCCTTCCTAGACAGAGTGGAAAAGCTTTTCCCTGCCGTGTAGGCGACAAGAGACGCATTAGACGGGCATCCGGAGCTGTCCGAAGGTAAGCGCCTGTTCCCGGCCTCTTTCGGCACAAGCCCCCGCTCCGGAGCGCACCGCGGCCGGCCGGAGGCTCTCTGCCGGCGAAGGTGCCGCTTCTCCGGCAAGGAAGCCTCAGCCGCTTCTCCTGCACACGGAGAGCGTGCTAGCTGCTGAAACGTGAAGAAAGAAGCTGCAGAACACTGGCACTGAGCGTGCAGCTTTCCAGCGGAGAGAAAAAGCTACTTGAACACTCTGCAAGCCTTTCCACTCCCAAAAACATGCACATGGAAGGAGCTGCTGCAAAAGCGATGCTGTGCTCGCTGCTGCTGCTCCTGAAGCTCTGGCTGCTAAATCTGAGGCTTTCCTTCCAATTTCAAGCTGCAAAGCACTTGCTGAATTGCAGGGAAAGTCCGGGAGGCATTTGCTGTGCTGGCACACTTTCTCCTTCCTAGACAGAGTGGAAAAGCTTTTCCCTGCCGTGTAGGCGACAAGAGACGCATTAGACGGGCATCCGGAGCTGTCCGAAGGTAAGCGCCTGTTGCCGGCCTCTTTCGGCACAAGCCCCCGCTCCGGAGCGCACCGCGGCCGGCCGGAGGCTCTCTGCCGGCGAAGGTGCCTCGTCTCCGGCAAGGAAGCCTCAGCCGCTTCTCCTGCACACGGAGAGCGTGCTAGCTGCTGAAACGTGAAGAAAGAAGCCGCAGAACACTGGCACTGAGCGTGCAGCTTTCCAGCGGAGAGAAAAAGCTACTTGAACACTCTGCAAGCCTTTCCACTCACAAAAACATGCACATGGAAGGAGCTGCTGCAAAAGCGATGCTGTGCTCGCTGCTGCTCCTCCTGAAGCTCTGGCTGCTAAATCTGAGGCTTTCCTTCCAATTTCAAGCTGCAAAGCACTTGCTGAATTGCAGGGAAAGTCCGGGAGGCATTTGCTGTGCTGGCACACTTTCTCCTTCCTAGACAGAGTGGAAAAGCTTTTCCCTGCCGTGTAGGCGACAAGAGACGCATTAGACGGGCATCCGGAGCTGTCCGAAGGTAAGCGCCTGTTCCCGGCCTCTTTCGGCACAAGCCCCCGCTCCGGAGCGCACCGCGGCCGGCCGGAGGCTCTCTGCCGGCGAAGGTGCCTCGTCTCCGGCAAGGAAGCCTCAGCCGCTTCTCCTGCACACGGAGAGCGTGCTAGCTGCTGAAACGTGAAGAAAGAAGCTGCAGAACACTGGCACTGAGCGTGCAGCTTTCCAGCGGAGAGAAAAAGCTACTTGAACACTCTGCAAGCCTTTCCACTCCCAAAAACATGCACATGGAAGGAGCTGCTGCAAAAGCGATGCTGTGCTCGCTGCTGCTCCTCCTGAAGCTCTGGCTGCTAAATCTGAGGCTTTCCTTCCAATTTCAAGCTGCAAAGCACTTGCTGAATTGCAGGGAAAGTCCGGGAGGCATTTGCTGTGCTGGCACACTTTCTCCTTCCTAGACAGAGTGGAAAAGCTTTTCCCTGCCGTGTAGGCGACAAGAGACGCATTAGACGGGCATCCGGAGCTGTCCGAAGGTAAGCGCCTGTTCCCGGCCTCTTTCGGCACAAGCCCCCGCTCCGGAGCGCACCGCGGCCGGCCGGAGGCTCTCTGCCGGCGAAGGTGCCTCGTCTCCGGCAAGGAAGCCTCAGCCGCTTCTCCTGCACACGGAGAGCGTGCTAGCTGCTGAAACGTGAAGAAAGAAGCCGCAGAACACTGGCACTGAGCGTGCAGCTTTCCAGCGGAGAGAAAAAGCTACTTGAACACTCTGCAAGCCTTTCCACTCCCAAAAACATGCACATGGAAGGAGCTGCTGCAAAAGCGATGCTGTGCTCGCTGCTGCTCCTCCTGAAGCTCTGGCTGCTAAATCTGAGGCTTTCCTTCCAATTTCAAGCTGCAAAGCACTTGCTGAATTGCAGGGAAAGTCCGGGAGGCATTTGCTGTGCTGGCACACTTTCTCCTTCCTAGACAGAGTGGAAAAGCTTTTCCCTGCCGTGTAGGCGACAAGAGACGCATTAGACGGGCATCCGGAGCTGTCCGAAGGTAAGCGCCTGTTGCCGGCCTCTTTCGGCACAAGCCCCCGCTCCGGAGCGCACCGCGGCCGGCCGGAGGCTCTCTGCCGGCGAAGGTGCCTCGTCTCCGGCAAGGAAGCCTCAGCCGCTTCTCCTGCACACGGAGAGCGTGCTAGCTGCTGAAACGTGAAGAAAGAAGCCGCAGAACACTGGCACTGAGCGTGCAGCTTTCCAGAGGAGAGAAAAAGCTACTTGAACACTCTGCAAGCCTTTCCACTCCCAAAAACATGCACATGGAAGGAGCTGCTGCAAAAGCGATGCTGTGCTCGCTGCTGCTCCTCCTGAAGCTCTGGCTGCTAAATCTGAGGCTTTCCTTCCAATTTCAAGCTGCAAAGCACTTGCTGAATTGCAGGGAAAGTCCGGGAGGCATTTGCTGTGCTGGCACACTTTCTCCTTCCTAGACAGAGTGGAAAAGCTTTTCCCTGCCGTGTAGGCGACAAGAGACGCATTAGACGGGCATCCGGAGCTGTCCGAAGGTAAGCGCCTGTTGCCGGCCTCTTTCGGCACAAGCCCCCGCTCCGGAGCGCACCGCGGCCGGCCGGAGGCTCTCTGCCGGCGAAGGTGCCTCGTCTCCGGCAAGGAAGCCTCAGCCGCTTCTCCTGCACACGGAGAGCGTGCTAGCTGCTGAAACGTGAAGAAAGAAGCCGCAGAACACTGGCACTGAGCGTGCAGCTTTCCAGCGGAGAGAAAAAGCTACTTGAACACTCTGCAAGCCTTTCCACTCCCAAAAACATGCACATGGAAGGAGCTGCTGCAAAAGCGATGCTGTGCTCGCTGCTGCTCCTCCTGAAGCTCTGGCTGCTAAATCTGAGGCTTTCCTTCCAATTTCAAGCTGCAAAGCACTTGCTGAATTGCAGGGAAAGTCCGGGAGGCATTTGCTGTGCTGGCACACTTTCTCCTTCCTAGACAGAGTGGAAAAGCTTTTCCCTGCCGTGTAGGCGACAAGAGACGCATTAGACGGGCATCCGGAGCTGTCCGAAGGTAAGCGCCTGTTCCCGGCCTCTTTCGGCACAAGCCCCCGCTCCGGAGCGCACCGCGGCCGGCCGGAGGCTCTCTGCCGGCGAAGGTGCCTCGTCTCCGGCAAGGAAGCCTCAGCCGCTTCTCCTGCACACGGAGAGCGTGCTAGCTGCTGAAACGTGAAGAAAGAAGCTGCAGAACACTGGCACTGAGCGTGCAGCTTTCCAGCGGAGAGAAAAAGCTACTTGAACACTCTGCAAGCCTTTCCACTCCCAAAAACATGCACATGGAAGGAGCTGCTGCAAAAGCGATGCTGTGCTCGCTGCTGCTCCTCCTGAAGCTCTGGCTGCTAAATCTGAGGCTTTCCTTCCAATTTCAAGCTGCAAAGCACTTGCTGAATTGCAGGGAAAGTCCGGGAGGCATTTGCTGTGCTGGCACACTTTCTCCTTCCTAGACAGAGTGGAAAAGCTTTTCCCTGCCGTGTAGGCGACAAGAGACGCATTAGACGGGCATCCGGAGCTGTCCAAAGGTAAGCGCCTGTTCCCGGCCTCTTTCGGCACAAGCCCCCGCTCCGGAGCGCACCGCGGCCGGCCGGAGGCTCTCTGCCGGCGAAGGTGCCTCGTCTCCGGCAAGGAAGCCTCAGCCGCTTCTCCTGCACACGGAGAGCGTGCTAGCTGCTGAAACGTGAAGAAAGAAGCTGCAGAACACTGGCACTGAGCGTGCAGCTTTCCAGCGGAGAGAAAAAGCTACTTGAACACTCTGCAAGCCTTTCCACTCCCAAAAACATGCACATGGAAGGAGCTGCTGCAAAAGCGATGCTGTGCTCGCTGCTGCTCCTCCTGAAGCTCTGGCTGCTAAATCTGAGGCTTTCCTTCCAATTTCAAGCTGCAAAGCACTTGCTGAATTGCAGGGAAAGTCCGGGAGGCATTTGCTCTGCTGGCACACTTTCTCCTTCCTAGACAGAGTGGAAAAGCTTTTCCCTGCCGTGTAGGCGACAAGAGACGCATTAGACGGGCATCCGGAGCTGTCCAAAGGTAAGCGCCTGTTCCCGGCCTCTTTCGGCACAAGCCCCCGCTCCGGAGCGCACCGCGGCCGGCCGGAGGCTCTCTGCCGGCGAAGGTGCCTCGTCTCCGGCAAGGAAGCCTCAGCCGCTTCTCCTGCACACGGAGAGCGTGCTAGCTGCTGAAACGTGAAGAAAGAAGCTGCAGAACACTGGCACTGAGCGTGCAGCTTTCCAGCGGAGAGAAAAAGCTACTTGAACACTCTGCAAGCCTTTCCACTCCCAAAAACATGCACATGGAAGGAGCTGCTGCAAAAGCGATGCTGTGCTCGCTGCTGCTCCTCCTGAAGCTCTGGCTGCTAAATCTGAGGCTTTCCTTCCAATTTCAAGCTGCAAAGCACTTGCTGAATTGCAGGGAAAGTCCGGGAGGCATTTGCTCTGCTGGCACACTTTCTCCTTCCTAGACAGAGTGGAAAAGCTTTTCCCTGCCGTGTAGGCGACAAGAGACGCATTAGACGGGCATCCGGAGCTGTCCGAAGGTAAGCGCCTGTTCCCGGCCTCTTTCGGCACAAGCCCCCGCTCCGGAGCGCACCGCGGCCGGCCGGAGGCTCTCTGCCGGCGAAGGTGCCTCGTCTCCGGCAAGGAAGCCTCAGCCGCTTCTCCTGCACACGGAGAGCGTGCTAGCTGCTGAAACGTGAAGAAAGAAGCCGCAGAACACTGGCACTGAGCGTGCAGCTTTCCAGCGGAGAGAAAAAGCTACTTGAACACTCTGCAAGCCTTTCCACTCCCAAAAACATGCACATGGAAGGAGCTGCTGCAAAAGCGATGCTGTGCTCGCTGCTGCTCCTCCTGAAGCTCTGGCTGCTAAATCTGAGGCTTTCCTTCCAATTTCAAGCTGCAAAGCACTTGCTGAATTGCAGGGAAAGTCCGGGAGGCATTTGCTGTGCTGGCACACTTTCTCCTTCCTAGACAGAGTGGAAAAGCTTTTCCCTGCCGTGTAGGCGACAAGAGACGCATTAGACGGGCATCCGGAGCTGTCCGAAGGTAAGCGCCTGTTCCCGGCCTCTTTCGGCACAAGCCCCCGCTCCGGAGCGCACCGCGGCCGGCCGGAGGCTCTCTGCCGGCGAAGGTGCCTCGTCTCCGGCAAGGAAGCCTCAGCCGCTTCTCCTGCACACGGAGAGCGTGCTAGCTGCTGAAACGTGAAGAAAGAAGCCGCAGAACACTGGCACTGAGCGTGCAGCTTTCCAGCGGAGAGAAAAAGCTACTTGAACACTCTGCAAGCCTTTCCACTCCCAAAAACATGCACATGGAAGGAGCTGCTGCAAAAGCGATGCTGTGCTCGCTGCTGCTCCTCCTGAAGCTCTGGCTGCTAAATCTGAGGCTTTCCTTCCAATTTCAAGCTGCAAAGCACTTGCTGAATTGCAGGGAAAGTCCGGGAGGCATTTGCTGTGCTGGCACACTTTCTCCTTCCTAGACAGAGTGGAAAAGCTTTTCCCTGCCGTGTAGGCGACAAGAGACGCATTAGACGGGCATCCGGAGCTGTCCGAAGGTAAGCGCCTGTTCCCGGCCTCTTTCGGCACAAGCCCCCGCTCCGGAGCGCACCGCGGCCGGCCGGAGGCTCTCTGCCGGCGAAGGTGCCTCGTCTCCGGCAAGGAAGCCTCAGCCGCTTCTCCTGCACACGGAGAGCGTGCTAGCTGCTGAAACGTGAAGAAAGAAGCTGCAGAACACTGGCACTGAGCGTGCAGCTTTCCAGCGGAGAGAAAAAGATACTTGAACACTCTGCAAGCCTTTCCACTCCCAAAAACATGCACATGGAAGGAGCTGCTGCAAAAGCGATGCTGTGCTCGCTGCTGCTCCTCCTGAAGCTCTGGCTGCTAAATCTGAGGCTTTCCTTCCAATTTCAAGCTGCAAAGCACTTGCTGAATTGCAGGGAAAGTCCGGGAGGCATTTGCTCTGCTGGCACACTTTCTCCTTCCTAGACAGAGTGGAAAAGCTTTTCCCTGCCGTGTAGGCGACAAGAGACGCATTAGACGGGCATCCGGAGCTGTCCGAAGGTAAGCGCCTGTTCCCGGCCTCTTTCGGCACAAGCCCCCGCTCCGGAGCGCACCGCGGCCGGCCGGAGGCTCTCTGCCGGCGAAGGTGCCGCTTCTCCGGCAAGGAAGCCTCAGCCGCTTCTCCTGCACACGGAGAGCGTGCTAGCTGCTGAAACGTGAAGAAAGAAGCTGCAGAACACTGGCACTGAGCGTGCAGCTTTCCAGCGGAGAGAAAAAGCTACTTGAACACTCTGCAAGCCTTTCCACTCCCAAAAACATGCACATGGAAGGAGCTGCTGCAAAAGCGATGCTGTGCTCGCTGCTGCTGCTCCTGAAGCTCTGGCTGCTAAATCTGAGGCTTTCCTTCCAATTTCAAGCTGCAAAGCACTTGCTGAATTGCAGGGAAAGTCCGGGAGGCATTTGCTGTGCTGGCACACTTTCTCCTTCCTAGACAGAGTGGAAAAGCTTTTCCCTGCCGTGTAGGCGACAAGAGACGCATTAGACGGGCATCCGGAGCTGTCCGAAGGTAAGCGCCTGTTGCCGGCCTCTTTCGGCACAAGCCCCCGCTCCGGAGCGCACCGCGGCCGGCCGGAGGCTCTCTGCCGGCGAAGGTGCCTCGTCTCCGGCAAGGAAGCCTCAGCCGCTTCTCCTGCACACGGAGAGCGTGCTAGCTGCTGAAACGTGAAGAAAGAAGCTGCAGAACACTGGCACTGAGCGTGCAGCTTTCCAGCGGAGAGAAAAAGCTACTTGAACACTCTGCAAGCCTTTCCACTCCCAAAAACATGCACATGGAAGGAGCTGCTGCAAAAGCGATGCTGTGCTCGCTGCTGCTGCTCCTGAAGCTCTGGCTGCTAAATCTGAGGCTTTCCTTCCAATTTCAAGCTGCAAAGCACTTGCTGAATTGCAGGGAAAGTCCGGGAGGCATTTGCTCTGCTGGCACACTTTCTCCTTCCTAGACAGAGTGGAAAAGCTTTTCCCTGCCGTGTAGGCGACAAGAGACGCATTAGACGGGCATCCGGAGCTGTCCGAAGGTAAGCGCCTGTTGCCGGCCTCTTTCGGCACAAGCCCCCGCTCCGGAGCGCACCGCGGCCGGCCGGAGGCTCTCTGCCGGCGAAGGTGCCTCGTCTCCGGCAAGGAAGCCTCAGCCGCTTCTCCTGCACACGGAGAGCGTGCTAGCTGCTGAAACGTGAAGAAAGAAGCCGCAGAACACTGGCACTGAGCGTGCAGCTTTCCAGCGGAGAGAAAAAGCTACTTGAACACTCTGCAAGCCTTTCCACTCCCAAAAACATGCACATGGAAGGAGCTGCTGCAAAAGCGATGCTGTGCTCGCTGCTGCTCCTCCTGAAGCTCTGGCTGCTAAATCTGAGGCTTTCCTTCCAATTTCAAGCTGCAAAGCACTTGCTGAATTGCAGGGAAAGTCCGGGAGGCATTTGCTCTGCTGGCACACTTTCTCCTTCCTAGACAGAGTGGAAAAGCTTTTCCCTGCCGTGTAGGCGACAAGAGACGCATTAGACGGGCATCCGGAGCTGTCCGAAGGTAAGCGCCTGTTCCCGGCCTCTTTCGGCACAAGCCCCCGCTCCGGAGCGCACCGCGGCCGGCCGGAGGCTCTCTGCCGGCGAAGGTGCCTCGTCTCCGGCAAGGAAGCCTCAGCCGCTTCTCCTGCACACGGAGAGCGTGCTAGCTGCTGAAACGTGAAGAAAGAAGCTGCAGAACACTGGCACTGAGCGTGCAGCTTTCCAGCGGAGAGAAAAAGCTACTTGAACACTCTGCAAGCCTTTCCACTCCCAAAAACATGCACATGGAAGGAGCTGCTGCAAAAGCGATGCTGTGCTCGCTGCTGCTCCTCCTGAAGCTCTGGCTGCTAAATCTGAGGCTTTCCTTCCAATTTCAAGCTGCAAAGCACTTGCTGAATTGCAGGGAAAGTCCGGGAGGCATTTGCTGTGCTGGCACACTTTCTCCTTCCTAGACAGAGTGGAAAAGCTTTTCCCTGCCGTGTAGGCGACAAGAGACGCATTAGACGGGCATCCGGAGCTGTCCAAAGGTAAGCGCCTGTTCCCGGCCTCTTTCGGCACAAGCCCCCGCTCCGGAGCGCACCGCGGCCGGCCGGAGGCTCTCTGCCGGCGAAGGTGCCTCGTCTCCGGCAAGGAAGCCTCAGCCGCTTCTCCTGCACACGGAGAGCGTGCTAGCTGCTGAAACGTGAAGAAAGAAGCTGCAGAACACTGGCACTGAGCGTGCAGCTTTCCAGCGGAGAGAAAAAGCTACTTGAACACTCTGCAAGCCTTTCCACTCCCAAAAACATGCACATGGAAGGAGCTGCTGCAAAAGCGATGCTGTGCTCGCTGCTGCTCCTCCTGAAGCTCTGGCTGCTAAATCTGAGGCTTTCCTTCCAATTTCAAGCTGCAAAGCACTTGCTGAATTGCAGGGAAAGTCCGGGAGGCATTTGCTCTGCTGGCACACTTTCTCCTTCCTAGACAGAGTGGAAAAGCTTTTCCCTGCCGTGTAGGCGACAAGAGACGCATTAGACGGGCATCCGGAGCTGTCCAAAGGTAAGCGCCTGTTCCCGGCCTCTTTCGGCACAAGCCCCCGCTCCGGAGCGCACCGCGGCCGGCCGGAGGCTCTCTGCCGGCGAAGGTGCCTCGTCTCCGGCAAGGAAGCCTCAGCCGCTTCTCCTGCACACGGAGAGCGTGCTAGCTGCTGAAACGTGAAGAAAGAAGCTGCAGAACACTGGCACTGAGCGTGCAGCTTTCCAGCGGAGAGAAAAAGATACTTGAACACTCTGCAAGCCTTTCCACTCCCAAAAACATGCACATGGAAGGAGCTGCTGCAAAAGCGATGCTGTGCTCGCTGCTGCTCCTCCTGAAGCTCTGGCTGCTAAATCTGAGGCTTTCCTTCCAATTTCAAGCTGCAAAGCACTTGCTGAATTGCAGGGAAAGTCCGGGAGGCATTTGCTGTGCTGGCACACTTTCTCCTTCCTAGACAGAGTGGAAAAGCTTTTCCCTGCCGTGTAGGCGACAAGAGACGCATTAGACGGGCATCCGGAGCTGTCCGAAGGTAAGCGCCTGTTCCCGGCCTCTTTCGGCACAAGCCCCCGCTCCGGAGCGCACCGCGGCCGGCCGGAGGCTCTCTGCCGGCGAAGGTGCCTCGTCTCCGGCAAGGAAGCCTCAGCCGCTTCTCCTGCACACGGAGAGCGTGCTAGCTGCTGAAACGTGAAGAAAGAAGCCGCAGAACACTGGCACTGAGCGTGCAGCTTTCCAGCGGAGAGAAAAAGCTACTTGAACACTCTGCAAGCCTTTCCACTCCCAAAAACATGCACATGGAAGGAGCTGCTGCAAAAGCGATGCTGTGCTCGCTGCTGCTCCTCCTGAAGCTCTGGCTGCTAAATCTGAGGCTTTCCTTCCAATTTCAAGCTGCAAAGCACTTGCTGAATTGCAGGGAAAGTCCGGGAGGCATTTGCTGTGCTGGCACACTTTCTCCTTCCTAGACAGAGTGGAAAAGCTTTTCCCTGCCGTGTAGGCGACAAGAGACGCATTAGACGGGCATCCGGAGCTGTCCGAAGGTAAGCGCCTGTTCCCGGCCTCTTTCGGCACAAGCCCCCGCTCCGGAGCGCACCGCGGCCGGCCGGAGGCTCTCTGCCGGCGAAGGTGCCGCTTCTCCGGCAAGGAAGCCTCAGCCGCTTCTCCTGCACACGGAGAGCGTGCTAGCTGCTGAAACGTGAAGAAAGAAGCTGCAGAACACTGGCACTGAGCGTGCAGCTTTCCAGCGGAGAGAAAAAGCTACTTGAACACTCTGCAAGCCTTTCCACTCCCAAAAACATGCACATGGAAGGAGCTGCTGCAAAAGCGATGCTGTGCTCGCTGCTGCTGCTCCTGAAGCTCTGGCTGCTAAATCTGAGGCTTTCCTTCCAATTTCAAGCTGCAAAGCACTTGCTGAATTGCAGGGAAAGTCCGGGAGGCATTTGCTCTGCTGGCACACTTTCTCCTTCCTAGACAGAGTGGAAAAGCTTTTCCCTGCCGTGTAGGCGACAAGAGACGCATTAGACGGGCATCCGGAGCTGTCCGAAGGTAAGCGCCTGTTGCCGGCCTCTTTCGGCACAAGCCCCCGCTCCGGAGCGCACCGCGGCCGGCCGGAGGCTCTCTGCCGGCGAAGGTGCCTCGTCTCCGGCAAGGAAGCCTCAGCCGCTTCTCCTGCACACGGAGAGCGTGCTAGCTGCTGAAACGTGAAGAAAGAAGCCGCAGAACACTGGCACTGAGCGTGCAGCTTTCCAGCGGAGAGAAAAAGCTACTTGAACACTCTGCAAGCCTTTCCACTCCCAAAAACATGCACATGGAAGGAGCTGCTGCAAAAGCGATGCTGTGCTCGCTGCTGCTCCTCCTGAAGCTCTGGCTGCTAAATCTGAGGCTTTCCTTCCAATTTCAAGCTGCAAAGCACTTGCTGAATTGCAGGGAAAGTCCGGGAGGCATTTGCTGTGCTGGCACACTTTCTCCTTCCTAGACAGAGTGGAAAAGCTTTTCCCTGCCGTGTAGGCGACAAGAGACGCATTAGACGGGCATCCGGAGCTGTCCAAAGGTAAGCGCCTGTTCCCGGCCTCTTTCGGCACAAGCCCCCGCTCCGGAGCGCACCGCGGCCGGCCGGAGGCTCTCTGCCGGCGAAGGTGCCTCGTCTCCGGCAAGGAAGCCTCAGCCGCTTCTCCTGCACACGGAGAGCGTGCTAGCTGCTGAAACGTGAAGAAAGAAGCTGCAGAACACTGGCACTGAGCGTGCAGCTTTCCAGCGGAGAGAAAAAGCTACTTGAACACTCTGCAAGCCTTTCCACTCCCAAAAACATGCACATGGAAGGAGCTGCTGCAAAAGCGATGCTGTGCTCGCTGCTGCTCCTCCTGAAGCTCTGGCTGCTAAATCTGAGGCTTTCCTTCCAATTTCAAGCTGCAAAGCACTTGCTGAATTGCAGGGAAAGTCCGGGAGGCATTTGCTCTGCTGGCACACTTTCTCCTTCCTAGACAGAGTGGAAAAGCTTTTCCCTGCCGTGTAGGCGACAAGAGACGCATTAGACGGGCATCCGGAGCTGTCCAAAGGTAAGCGCCTGTTCCCGGCCTCTTTCGGCACAAGCCCCCGCTCCGGAGCGCACCGCGGCCGGCCGGAGGCTCTCTGCCGGCGAAGGTGCCTCGTCTCCGGCAAGGAAGCCTCAGCCGCTTCTCCTGCACACGGAGAGCGTGCTAGCTGCTGAAACGTGAAGAAAGAAGCCGCAGAACACTGGCACTGAGCGTGCAGCTTTCCAGCGGAGAGAAAAAGCTACTTGAACACTCTGCAAGCCTTTCCACTCCCAAAAACATGCACATGGAAGGAGCTGCTGCAAAAGCGATGCTGTGCTCGCTGCTGCTCCTCCTGAAGCTCTGGCTGCTAAATCTGAGGCTTTCCTTCCAATTTCAAGCTGCAAAGCACTTGCTGAATTGCAGGGAAAGTCCGGGAGGCATTTGCTCTGCTGGCACACTTTCTCCTTCCTAGACAGAGTGGAAAAGCTTTTCCCTGCCGTGTAGGCGACAAGAGACGCATTAGACGGGCATCCGGAGCTGTCCGAAGGTAAGCGCCTGTTCCCGGCCTCTTTCGGCACAAGCCCCCGCTCCGGAGCGCACCGCGGCCGGCCGGAGGCTCTCTGCCGGCGAAGGTGCCTCGTCTCCGGCAAGGAAGCCTCAGCCGCTTCTCCTGCACACGGAGAGCGTGCTAGCTGCTGAAACGTGAAGAAAGAAGCTGCAGAACACTGGCACTGAGCGTGCAGCTTTCCAGCGGAGAGAAAAAGCTACTTGAACACTCTGCAAGCCTTTCCACTCCCAAAAACATGCACATGGAAGGAGCTGCTGCAAAAGCGATGCTGTGCTCGCTGCTGCTCCTCCTGAAGCTCTGGCTGCTAAATCTGAGGCTTTCCTTCCAATTTCAAGCTGCAAAGCACTTGCTGAATTGCAGGGAAAGTCCGGGAGGCATTTGCTGTGCTGGCACACTTTCTCCTTCCTAGACAGAGTGGAAAAGCTTTTCCCTGCCGTGTAGGCGACAAGAGACGCATTAGACGGGCATCCGGAGCTGTCCGAAGGTAAGCGCCTGTTCCCGGCCTCTTTCGGCACAAGCCCCCGCTCCGGAGCGCACCGCGGCCGGCCGGAGGCTCTCTGCCGGCGAAGGTGCCTCGTCTCCGGCAAGGAAGCCTCAGCCGCTTCTCCTGCACACGGAGAGCGTGCTAGCTGCTGAAACGTGAAGAAAGAAGCTGCAGAACACTGGCACTGAGCGTGCAGCTTTCCAGCGGAGAGAAAAAG
The DNA here is from genome assembly GCF_963513975.1 of Fringilla coelebs. NCBI lineage: Eukaryota > Metazoa > Chordata > Aves > Passeriformes > Fringillidae > Fringilla > Fringilla coelebs. Next base: position 193,411 of record NW_028167529.1, read on the forward strand.
CTACTTGAACACTCTGCAAGCCTTTCCACTCCCAAAAACATGCACATGGAAGGAGCTGCTGCAAAAGCGATGCTGTGCTCGCTGCTGCTCCTCCTGAAGCTCTGGCTGCTAAATCTGAGGCTTTCCTTCCAATTTCAAGCTGCAAAGCACTTGCTGAATTGCAGGGAAAGTCCGGGAGGCATTTGCTGTGCTGGCACACTTTCTCCTTCCTAGACAGAGTGGAAAAGCTTTTCCCTGCCGTGTAGGCGACAAGAGACGCATTAGACGGGCATCCGGAGCTGTCCGAAGGTAAGCGCCTGTTCCCGGCCTCTTTCGGCACAAGCCCCAGCTCCGGAGCGCACCGCGGCCGGCCGGAGGCTCTCTGCCGGCGAAGGTGCCTCGTCTCCGGCAAGGAAGCCTCAGCCGCTTCTCCTGCACACGGAGAGCGTGCTAGCTGCTGAAACGTGAAGAAAGAAGCCGCAGAACACTGGCACTGAGCGTGCAGCTTTCCAGCGGAGAGAAAAAGCTACTTGAACACTCTGCAAGCCTTTCCACTCCCAAAAACATGCACATGGAAGGAGCTGCTGCAAAAGCGATGCTGTGCTCGCTGCTGCTCCTCCTGAAGCTCTGGCTGCTAAATCTGAGGCTTTCCTTCCAATTTCAAGCTGCAAAGCACTTGCTGAATTGCAGGGAAAGTCCGGGAGGCATTTGCTGTGCTGGCACACTTTCTCCTTCCTAGACAGAGTGGAAAAGCTTTTCCCTGCCGTGTAGGCGACAAGAGACGCATTAGACGGGCATCCGGAGCTGTCCGAAGGTAAGCGCCTGTTCCCGGCCTCTTTCGGCACAAGCCCCCGCTCCGGAGCGCACCGCGGCCGGCCGGAGGCTCTCTGCCGGCGAAGGTGCCTCGTCTCCGGCAAGGAAGCCTCAGCCGCTTCTCCTGCACACGGAGAGCGTGCTAGCTGCTGAAACGTGAAGAAAGAAGCTGCAGAACACTGGCACTGAGCGTGCAGCTTTCCAGCGGAGAGAAAAAGCTACTTGAACACTCTGCAAGCCTTTCCACTCCCAAAAACATGCACATGGAAGGAGCTGCTGCAAAAGCGATGCTGTGCTCGCTGCTGCTCCTCCTGAAGCTCTGGCTGCTAAATCTGAGGCTTTCCTTCCAATTTCAAGCTGCAAAGCACTTGCTGAATTGCAGGGAAAGTCCGGGAGGCATTTGCTGTGCTGGCAAACTTTCTCCTTCCTAGACAGAGTGGAAAAGCTTTTCCCTGCCGTGTAGGCGACAAGAGACGCATTAGACGGGCATCCGGAGCTGTCCGAAGGTAAGCGCCTGTTCCCGGCCTCTTTCGGCACAAGCCCCCGCTCCGGAGCGCACCGCGGCCGGCCGGAGGCTCTCTGCCGGCGAAGGTGCCTCGTCTCCGGCAAGGAAGCCTCAGCCGCTTCTCCTGCACACGGAGAGCGTGCTAGCTGCTGAAACGTGAAGAAAGAAGCTGCAGAACACTGGCACTGAGCGTGCAGCTTTCCAGCGGAGAGAAAAAGCTACTTGAACACTCTGCAAGCCTTTCCACTCCCAAAAACATGCACATGGAAGGAGCTGCTGCAAAAGCGATGCTGTGCTCGCTGCTGCTCCTCCTGAAGCTCTGGCTGCTAAATCTGAGGCTTTCCTTCCAATTTCAAGCTGCAAAGCACTTGCTGAATTGCAGGGAAAGTCCGGGAGGCATTTGCTGTGCTGGCACACTTTCTCCTTCCTAGACAGAGTGGAAAAGCTTTTCCCTGCCGTGTAGGCGACAAGAGACGCATTAGACGGGCATCCGGAGCTGTCCAAAGGTAAGCGCCTGTTCCCGGCCTCTTTCGGCACAAGCCCCCGCTCCGGAGCGCACCGCGGCCGGCCGGAGGCTCTCTGCCGGCGAAGGTGCCTCGTCTCCGGCAAGGAAGCCTCAGCCGCTTCTCCTGCACACGGAGAGCGTGCTAGCTGCTGAAACGTGAAGAAAGAAGCTGCAGAACACTGGCACTGAGCGTGCAGCTTTCCAGCGGAGAGAAAAAGCTACTTGAACACTCTGCAAGCCTTTCCACTCCCAAAAACATGCACATGGAAGGAGCTGCTGCAAAAGCGATGCTGTGCTCGCTGCTGCTCCTCCTGAAGCTCTGGCTGCTAAATCTGAGGCTTTCCTTCCAATTTCAAGCTGCAAAGCACTTGCTGAATTGCAGGGAAAGTCCGGGAGGCATTTGCTCTGCTGGCACACTTTCTCCTTCCTAGACAGAGTGGAAAAGCTTTTCCCTGCCGTGTAGGCGACAAGAGACGCATTAGACGGGCATCCGGAGCTGTCCGAAGGTAAGCGCCTGTTCCCGGCCTCTTTCGGCACAAGCCCCCGCTCCGGAGCGCACCGCGGCCGGCCGGAGGCTCTCTGCCGGCGAAGGTGCCTCGTCTCCGGCAAGGAAGCCTCAGCCGCTTCTCCTGCACACGGAGAGCGTGCTAGCTGCTGAAACGTGAAGAAAGAAGCTGCAGAACACTGGCACTGAGCGTGCAGCTTTCCAGCGGAGAGAAAAAGCTACTTGAACACTCTGCAAGCCTTTCCACTCCCAAAAACATGCACATGGAAGGAGCTGCTGCAAAAGCGATGCTGTGCTCGCTGCTGCTCCTCCTGAAGCTCTGGCTGCTAAATCTGAGGCTTTCCTTCCAATTTCAAGCTGCAAAGCACTTGCTGAATTGCAGGGAAAGTCCGGGAGGCATTTGCTCTGCTGGCACACTTTCTCCTTCCTAGACAGAGTGGAAAAGCTTTTCCCTGCCGTGTAGGCGACAAGAGACGCATTAGACGGGCATCCGGAGCTGTCCGAAGGTAAGCGCCTGTTCCCGGCCTCTTTCGGCACAAGCCCCCGCTCCGGAGCGCACCGCGGCCGGCCGGAGGCTCTCTGCCGGCGAAGGTGCCTCGTCTCCGGCAAGGAAGCCTCAGCCGCTTCTCCTGCACACGGAGAGCGTGCTAGCTGCTGAAACGTGAAGAAAGAAGCTGCAGAACACTGGCACTGAGCGTGCAGCTTTCCAGCGGAGAGAAAAAGCTACTTGAACACTCTGCAAGCCTTTCCACTCCCAAAAACATGCACATGGAAGGAGCTGCTGCAAAAGCGATGCTGTGCTCGCTGCTGCTCCTCCTGAAGCTCTGGCTGCTAAATCTGAGGCTTTCCTTCCAATTTCAAGCTGCAAAGCACTTGCTGAATTGCAGGGAAAGTCCGGGAGGCATTTGCTGTGCTGGCACACTTTCTCCTTCCTAGACAGAGTGGAAAAGCTTTTCCCTGCCGTGTAGGCGACAAGAGACGCATTAGACGGGCATCCGGAGCTGTCCGAAGGTAAGCGCCTGTTCCCGGCCTCTTTCGGCACAAGCCCCCGCTCCGGAGCGCACCGCGGCCGGCCGGAGGCTCTCTGCCGGCGAAGGTGCCTCGTCTCCGGCAAGGAAGCCTCAGCCGCTTCTCCTGCACACGGAGAGCGTGCTAGCTGCTGAAACGTGAAGAAAGAAGCTGCAGAACACTGGCACTGAGCGTGCAGCTTTCCAGCGGAGAGAAAAAGCTACTTGAACACTCTGCAAGCCTTTCCACTCCCAAAAACATGCACATGGAAGGAGCTGCTGCAAAAGCGATGCTGTGCTCGCTGCTGCTCCTCCTGAAGCTCTGGCTGCTAAATCTGAGGCTTTCCTTCCAATTTCAAGCTGCAAAGCACTTGCTGAATTGCAGGGAAAGTCCGGGAGGCATTTGCTCTGCTGGCACACTTTCTCCTTCCTAGACAGAGTGGAAAAGCTTTTCCCTGCCGTGTAGGCGACAAGAGACGCATTAGACGGGCATCCGGAGCTGTCCGAAGGTAAGCGCCTGTTCCCGGCCTCTTTCGGCACAAGCCCCCGCTCCGGAGCGCACCGCGGCCGGCCGGAGGCTCTCTGCCGGCGAAGGTGCCTCGTCTCCGGCAAGGAAGCCTCAGCCGCTTCTCCTGCACACGGAGAGCGTGCTAGCTGCTGAAACGTGAAGAAAGAAGCTGCAGAACACTGGCACTGAGCGTGCAGCTTTCCAGCGGAGAGAAAAAGCTACTTGAACACTCTGCAAGCCTTTCCACTCCCAAAAACATGCACATGGAAGGAGCTGCTGCAAAAGCGATGCTGTGCTCGCTGCTGCTCCTCCTGAAGCTCTGGCTGCTAAATCTGAGGCTTTCCTTCCAATTTCAAGCTGCAAAGCACTTGCTGAATTGCAGGGAAAGTCCGGGAGGCATTTGCTGTGCTGGCACACTTTCTCCTTCCTAGACAGAGTGGAAAAGCTTTTCCCTGCCGTGTAGGCGACAAGAGACGCATTAGACGGGCATCCGGAGCTGTCCGAAGGTAAGCGCCTGTTCCCGGCCTCTTTCGGCACAAGCCCCCGCTCCGGAGCGCACCGCGGCCGGCCGGAGGCTCTCTGCCGGCGAAGGTGCCTCGTCTCCGGCAAGGAAGCCTCAGCCGCTTCTCCTGCACACGGAGAGCGTGCTAGCTGCTGAAACGTGAAGAAAGAAGCCGCAGAACACTGGCACTGAGCGTGCAGCTTTCCAGCGGAGAGAAAAAGCTACTTGAACACTCTGCAAGCCTTTCCACTCCCAAAAACATGCACATGGAAGGAGCTGCTGCAAAAGCGATGCTGTGCTCGCTGCTGCTCCTCCTGAAGCTCTGGCTGCTAAATCTGAGGCTTTCCTTCCAATTTCAAGCTGCAAAGCACTTGCTGAATTGCAGGGAAAGTCCGGGAGGCATTTGCTGTGCTGGCACACTTTCTCCTTCCTAGACAGAGTGGAAAAGCTTTTCCCTGCCGTGTAGGCGACAAGAGACGCATTAGACGGGCATCCGGAGCTGTCCGAAGGTAAGCGCCTGTTCCCGGCCTCTTTCGGCACAAGCCCCCGCTCCGGAGCGCACCGCGGCCGGCCGGAGGCTCTCTGCCGGCGAAGGTGCCTCGTCTCCGGCAAGGAAGCCTCAGCCGCTTCTCCTGCACACGGAGAGCGTGCTAGCTGCTGAAACGTGAAGAAAGAAGCTGCAGAACACTGGCACTGAGCGTGCAGCTTTCCAGCGGAGAGAAAAAGCTACTTGAACACTCTGCAAGCCTTTCCACTCCCAAAAACATGCACATGGAAGGAGCTGCTGCAAAAGCGATGCTGTGCTCGCTGCTGCTCCTCCTGAAGCTCTGGCTGCTAAATCTGAGGCTTTCCTTCCAATTTCAAGCTGCAAAGCACTTGCTGAATTGCAGGGAAAGTCCGGGAGGCATTTGCTCTGCTGGCACACTTTCTCCTTCCTAGACAGAGTGGAAAAGCTTTTCCCTGCCGTGTAGGCGACAAGAGACGCATTAGACGGGCATCCGGAGCTGTCCGAAGGTAAGCGCCTGTTCCCGGCCTCTTTCGGCACAAGCCCCCGCTCCGGAGCGCACCGCGGCCGGCCGGAGGCTCTCTGCCGGCGAAGGTGCCTCGTCTCCGGCAAGGAAGCCTCAGCCGCTTCTCCTGCACACGGAGAGCGTGCTAGCTGCTGAAACGTGAAGAAAGAAGCTGCAGAACACTGGCACTGAGCGTGCAGCTTTCCAGCGGAGAGAAAAAGCTACTTGAACACTCTGCAAGCCTTTCCACTCCCAAAAACATGCACATGGAAGGAGCTGCTGCAAAAGCGATGCTGTGCTCGCTGCTGCTCCTCCTGAAGCTCTGGCTGCTAAATCTGAGGCTTTCCTTCCAATTTCAAGCTGCAAAGCACTTGCTGAATTGCAGGGAAAGTCCGGGAGGCATTTGCTGTGCTGGCACACTTTCTCCTTCCTAGACAGAGTGGAAAAGCTTTTCCCTGCCGTGTAGGCGACAAGAGACGCATTAGACGGGCATCCGGAGCTGTCCAAAGGTAAGCGCCTGTTCCCGGCCTCTTTCGGCACAAGCCCCCGCTCCGGAGCGCACCGCGGCCGGCCGGAGGCTCTCTGCCGGCGAAGGTGCCTCGTCTCCGGCAAGGAAGCCTCAGCCGCTTCTCCTGCACACGGAGAGCGTGCTAGCTGCTGAAACGTGAAGAAAGAAGCTGCAGAACACTGGCACTGAGCGTGCAGCTTTCCAGCGGAGAGAAAAAGCTACTTGAACACTCTGCAAGCCTTTCCACTCCCAAAAACATGCACATGGAAGGAGCTGCTGCAAAAGCGATGCTGTGCTCGCTGCTGCTCCTCCTGAAGCTCTGGCTGCTAAATCTGAGGCTTTCCTTCCAATTTCAAGCTGCAAAGCACTTGCTGAATTGCAGGGAAAGTCCGGGAGGCATTTGCTCTGCTGGCACACTTTCTCCTTCCTAGACAGAGTGGAAAAGCTTTTCCCTGCCGTGTAGGCGACAAGAGACGCATTAGACGGGCATCCGGAGCTGTCCGAAGGTAAGCGCCTGTTCCCGGCCTCTTTCGGCACAAGCCCCCGCTCCGGAGCGCACCGCGGCCGGCCGGAGGCTCTCTGCCGGCGAAGGTGCCTCGTCTCCGGCAAGGAAGCCTCAGCCGCTTCTCCTGCACACGGAGAGCGTGCTAGCTGCTGAAACGTGAAGAAAGAAGCTGCAGAACACTGGCACTGAGCGTGCAGCTTTCCAGCGGAGAGAAAAAGCTACTTGAACACTCTGCAAGCCTTTCCACTCCCAAAAACATGCACATGGAAGGAGCTGCTGCAAAAGCGATGCTGTGCTCGCTGCTGCTCCTCCTGAAGCTCTGGCTGCTAAATCTGAGGCTTTCCTTCCAATTTCAAGCTGCAAAGCACTTGCTGAATTGCAGGGAAAGTCCGGGAGGCATTTGCTGTGCTGGCACACTTTCTCCTTCCTAGACAGAGTGGAAAAGCTTTTCCCTGCCGTGTAGGCGACAAGAGACGCATTAGACGGGCATCCGGAGCTGTCCGAAGGTAAGCGCCTGTTCCCGGCCTCTTTCGGCACAAGCCCCCGCTCCGGAGCGCACCGCGGCCGGCCGGAGGCTCTCTGCCGGCGAAGGTGCCTCGTCTCCGGCAAGGAAGCCTCAGCCGCTTCTCCTGCACACGGAGAGCGTGCTAGCTGCTGAAACGTGAAGAAAGAAGCTGCAGAACACTGGCACTGAGCGTGCAGCTTTCCAGCGGAGAGAAAAAGCTACTTGAACACTCTGCAAGCCTTTCCACTCCCAAAAACATGCACATGGAAGGAGCTGCTGCAAAAGCGATGCTGTGCTCGCTGCTGCTCCTCCTGAAGCTCTGGCTGCTAAATCTGAGGCTTTCCTTCCAATTTCAAGCTGCAAAGCACTTGCTGAATTGCAGGGAAAGTCCGGGAGGCATTTGCTGTGCTGGCACACTTTCTCCTTCCTAGACAGAGTGGAAAAGCTTTTCCCTGCCGTGTAGGCGACAAGAGACGCATTAGACGGGCATCCGGAGCTGTCCGAAGGTAAGCGCCTGTTCCCGGCCTCTTTCGGCACAAGCCCCCGCTCCGGAGCGCACCGCGGCCGGCCGGAGGCTCTCTGCCGGCGAAGGTGCCTCGTCTCCGGCAAGGAAGCCTCAGCCGCTTCTCCTGCACACGGAGAGCGTGCTAGCTGCTGAAACGTGAAGAAAGAAGCTGCAGAACACTGGCACTGAGCGTGCAGCTTTCCAGCGGAGAGAAAAAGCTACTTGAACACTCTGCAAGCCTTTCCACTCCCAAAAACATGCACATGGAAGGAGCTGCTGCAAAAGCGATGCTGTGCTCGCTGCTGCTCCTCCTGAAGCTCTGGCTGCTAAATCTGAGGCTTTCCTTCCAATTTCAAGCTGCAAAGCACTTGCTGAATTGCAGGGAAAGTCCGGGAGGCATTTGCTGTGCTGGCACACTTTCTCCTTCCTAGACAGAGTGGAAAAGCTTTTCCCTGCCGTGTAGGCGACAAGAGACGCATTAGACGGGCATCCGGAGCTGTCCGAAGGTAAGCGCCTGTTCCCGGCCTCTTTCGGCACAAGCCCCCGCTCCGGAGCGCACCGCGGCCGGCCGGAGGCTCTCTGCCGGCGAAGGTGCCTCGTCTCCGGCAAGGAAGCCTCAGCCGCTTCTCCTGCACACGGAGAGCGTGCTAGCTGCTGAAACGTGAAGAAAGAAGCCGCAGAACACTGGCACTGAGCGTGCAGCTTTCCAGCGGAGAGAAAAAGCTACTTGAACACTCTGCAAGCCTTTCCACTCCCAAAAACATGCACATGGAAGGAGCTGCTGCAAAAGCGATGCTGTGCTCGCTGCTGCTCCTCCTGAAGCTCTGGCTGCTAAATCTGAGGCTTTCCTTCCAATTTCAAGCTGCAAAGCACTTGCTGAATTGCAGGGAAAGTCCGGGAGGCATTTGCTCTGCTGGCACACTTTCTCCTTCCTAGACAGAGTGGAAAAGCTTTTCCCTGCCGTGTAGGCGACAAGAGACGCATTAGACGGGCATCCGGAGCTGTCCGAAGGTAAGCGCCTGTTCCCGGCCTCTTTCGGCACAAGCCCCCGCTCCGGAGCGCACCGCGGCCGGCCGGAGGCTCTCTGCCGGCGAAGGTGCCTCGTCTCCGGCAAGGAAGCCTCAGCCGCTTCTCCTGCACACGGAGAGCGTGCTAGCTGCTGAAACGTGAAGAAAGAAGCTGCAGAACACTGGCACTGAGCGTGCAGCTTTCCAGCGGAGAGAAAAAGCTACTTGAACACTCTGCAAGCCTTTCCACTCCCAAAAACATGCACATGGAAGGAGCTGCTGCAAAAGCGATGCTGTGCTCGCTGCTGCTCCTCCTGAAGCTCTGGCTGCTAAATCTGAGGCTTTCCTTCCAATTTCAAGCTGCAAAGCACTTGCTGAATTGCAGGGAAAGTCCGGGAGGCATTTGCTCTGCTGGCACACTTTCTCCTTCCTAGACAGAGTGGAAAAGCTTTTCCCTGCCGTGTAGGCGACAAGAGACGCATTAGACGGGCATCCGGAGCTGTCCGAAGGTAAGCGCCTGTTCCCGGCCTCTTTCGGCACAAGCCCCCGCTCCGGAGCGCACCGCGGCCGGCCGGAGGCTCTCTGCCGGCGAAGGTGCCTCGTCTCCGGCAAGGAAGCCTCAGCCGCTTCTCCTGCACACGGAGAGCGTGCTAGCTGCTGAAACGTGAAGAAAGAAGCTGCAGAACACTGGCACTGAGCGTGCAGCTTTCCAGCGGAGAGAAAAAGCTACTTGAACACTCTGCAAGCCTTTCCACTCCCAAAAACATGCACATGGAAGGAGCTGCTGCAAAAGCGATGCTGTGCTCGCTGCTGCTCCTCCTGAAGCTCTGGCTGCTAAATCTGAGGCTTTCCTTCCAATTTCAAGCTGCAAAGCACTTGCTGAATTGCAGGGAAAGTCCGGGAGGCATTTGCTCTGCTGGCACACTTTCTCCTTCCTAGACAGAGTGGAAAAGCTTTTCCCTGCCGTGTAGGCGACAAGAGACGCATTAGACGGGCATCCGGAGCTGTCCGAAGGTAAGCGCCTGTTCCCGGCCTCTTTCGGCACAAGCCCCCGCTCCGGAGCGCACCGCGGCCGGCCGGAGGCTCTCTGCCGGCGAAGGTGCCTCGTCTCCGGCAAGGAAGCCTCAGCCGCTTCTCCTGCACACGGAGAGCGTGCTAGCTGCTGAAACGTGAAGAAAGAAGCTGCAGAACACTGGCACTGAGCGTGCAGCTTTCCAGCGGAGAGAAAAAGCTACTTGAACACTCTGCAAGCCTTTCCACTCCCAAAAACATGCACATGGAAGGAGCTGCTGCAAAAGCGATGCTGTGCTCGCTGCTGCTCCTCCTGAAGCTCTGGCTGCTAAATCTGAGGCTTTCCTTCCAATTTCAAGCTGCAAAGCACTTGCTGAATTGCAGGGAAAGTCCGGGAGGCATTTGCTGTGCTGGCACACTTTCTCCTTCCTAGACAGAGTGGAAAAGCTTTTCCCTGCCGTGTAGGCGACAAGAGACGCATTAGACGGGCATCCGGAGCTGTCCGAAGGTAAGCGCCTGTTCCCGGCCTCTTTCGGCACAAGCCCCCGCTCCGGAGCGCACCGCGGCCGGCCGGATGCTCTCTGCCGGCGAAGGTGCCTCGTCTCCGGCAAGGAAGCCTCAGCCGCTTCTCCTGCACACGGAGAGCGTGCTAGCTGCTGAAACGTGAAGAAAGAAGCCGCAGAACACTGGCACTGAGCGTGCAGCTTTCCAGCGGAGAGAAAAAGCTACTTGAACACTCTGCAAGCCTTTCCACTCCCAAAAACATGCACATGGAAGGAGCTGCTGCAAAAGCGATGCTGTGCTCGCTGCTGCTCCTCCTGAAGCTCTGGCTGCTAAATCTGAGGCTTTCCTTCCAATTTCAAGCTGCAAAGCACTTGCTGAATTGCAGGGAAAGTCCGGGAGGCATTTGCTGTGCTGGCACACTTTCTCCTTCCTAGACAGAGTGGAAAAGCTTTTCCCTGCCGTGTAGGCGACAAGAGACGCATTAGACGGGCATCCGGAGCTGTCCGAAGGTAAGCGCCTGTTCCCGGCCTCTTTCGGCACAAGCCCCCGCTCCGGAGCGCACCGCGGCCGGCCGGAGGCTCTCTGCCGGCGAAGGTGCCTCGTCTCCGGCAAGGAAGCCTCAGCCGCTTCTCCTGCACACGGAGAGCGTGCTAGCTGCTGAAACGTGAAGAAAGAAGCTGCAGAACACTGGCACTGAGCGTGCAGCTTTCCAGCGGAGAGAAAAAGCTACTTGAACACTCTGCAAGCCTTTCCACTCCCAAAAACATGCACATGGAAGGAGCTGCTGCAAAAGCGATGCTGTGCTCGCTGCTGCTCCTCCTGAAGCTCTGGCTGCTAAATCTGAGGCTTTCCTTCCAATTTCAAGCTGCAAAGCACTTGCTGAATTGCAGGGAAAGTCCGGGAGGCATTTGCTCTGCTGGCACACTTTCTCCTTCCTAGACAGAGTGGAAAAGCTTTTCCCTGCCGTGTAGGCGACAAGAGACGCATTAGACGGGCATCCGGAGCTGTCCGAAGGTAAGCGCCTGTTCCCGGCCTCTTTCGGCACAAGCCCCCGCTCCGGAGCGCACCGCGGCCGGCCGGAGGCTCTCTGCCGGCGAAGGTGCCTCGTCTCCGGCAAGGAAGCCTCAGCCGCTTCTCCTGCACACGGAGAGCGTGCTAGCTGCTGAAACGTGAAGAAAGAAGCTGCAGAACACTGGCACTGAGCGTGCAGCTTTCCAGCGGAGAGAAAAAGCTACTTGAACACTCTGCAAGCCTTTCCACTCCCAAAAACATGCACATGGAAGGAGCTGCTGCAAAAGCGATGCTGTGCTCGCTGCTGCTCCTCCTGAAGCTCTGGCTGCTAAATCTGAGGCTTTCCTTCCAATTTCAAGCTGCAAAGCACTTGCTGAATTGCAGGGAAAGTCCGGGAGGCATTTGCTGTGCTGGCACACTTTCTCCTTCCTAGACAGAGTGGAAAAGCTTTTCCCTGCCGTGTAGGCGACAAGAGACGCATTAGACGGGCATCCGGAGCTGTCCAAAGGTAAGCGCCTGTTCCCGGCCTCTTTCGGCACAAGCCCCCGCTCCGGAGCGCACCGCGGCCGGCCGGAGGCTCTCTGCCGGCGAAGGTGCCTCGTCTCCGGCAAGGAAGCCTCAGCCGCTTCTCCTGCACACGGAGAGCGTGCTAGCTGCTGAAACGTGAAGAAAGAAGCTGCAGAACACTGGCACTGAGCGTGCAGCTTTCCAGCGGAGAGAAAAAGCTACTTGAACACTCTGCAAGCCTTTCCACTCCCAAAAACATGCACATGGAAGGAGCTGCTGCAAAAGCGATGCTGTGCTCGCTGCTGCTCCTCCTGAAGCTCTGGCTGCTAAATCTGAGGCTTTCCTTCCAATTTCAAGCTGCAAAGCACTTGCTGAATTGCAGGGAAAGTCCGGGAGGCATTTGCTCTGCTGGCACACTTTCTCCTTCCTAGACAGAGTGGAAAAGCTTTTCCCTGCCGTGTAGGCGACAAGAGACGCATTAGACGGGCATCCGGAGCTGTCCGAAGGTAAGCGCCTGTTCCCGGCCTCTTTCGGCACAAGCCCCCGCTCCGGAGCGCACCGCGGCCGGCCGGAGGCTCTCTGCCGGCGAAGGTGCCTCGTCTCCGGCAAGGAAGCCTCAGCCGCTTCTCCTGCACACGGAGAGCGTGCTAGCTGCTGAAACGTGAAGAAAGAAGCTGCAGAACACTGGCACTGAGCGTGCAGCTTTCCAGCGGAGAGAAAAAGCTACTTGAACACTCTGCAAGCCTTTCCACTCCCAAAAACATGCACATGGAAGGAGCTGCTGCAAAAGCGATGCTGTGCTCGCTGCTGCTCCTCCTGAAGCTCTGGCTGCTAAATCTGAGGCTTTCCTTCCAATTTCAAGCTGCAAAGCACTTGCTGAATTGCAGGGAAAGTCCGGGAGGCATTTGCTGTGCTGGCACACTTTCTCCTTCCTAGACAGAGTGGAAAAGCTTTTCCCTGCCGTGTAGGCGACAAGAGACGCATTAGACGGGCATCCGGAGCTGTCCGAAGGTAAGCGCCTGTTCCCGGCCTCTTTCGGCACAAGCCCCCGCTCCGGAGCGCACCGCGGCCGGCCGGAGGCTCTCTGCCGGCGAAGGTGCCTCGTCTCCGGCAAGGAAGCCTCAGCCGCTTCTCCTGCACACGGAGAGCGTGCTAGCTGCTGAAACGTGAAGAAAGAAGCTGCAGAACACTGGCACTGAGCGTGCAGCTTTCCAGCGGAGAGAAAAAGCTACTTGAACACTCTGCAAGCCTTTCCACTCCCAAAAACATGCACATGGAAGGAGCTGCTGCAAAAGCGATGCTGTGCTCGCTGCTGCTCCTCCTGAAGCTCTGGCTGCTAAATCTGAGGCTTTCCTTCCAATTTCAAGCTGCAAAGCACTTGCTGAATTGCAGGGAAAGTCCGGGAGGCATTTGCTGTGCTGGCACACTTTCTCCTTCCTAGACAGAGTGGAAAAGCTTTTCCCTGCCGTGTAGGCGACAAGAGACGCATTAGACGGGCATCCGGAGCTGTCCGAAGGTAAGCGCCTGTTCCCGGCCTCTTTCGGCACAAGCCCCCGCTCCGGAGCGCACCGCGGCCGGCCGGAGGCTCTCTGCCGGCGAAGGTGCCTCGTCTCCGGCAAGGAAGCCTCAGCCGCTTCTCCTGCACACGGAGAGCGTGCTAGCTGCTGAAACGTGAAGAAAGAAGCTGCAGAACACTGGCACTGAGCGTGCAGCTTTCCAGCGGAGAGAAAAAGCTACTTGAACACTCTGCAAGCCTTTCCACTCCCAAAAACATGCACATGGAAGGAGCTGCTGCAAAAGCGATGCTGTGCTCGCTGCTGCTCCTCCTGAAGCTCTGGCTGCTAAATCTGAGGCTTTCCTTCCAATTTCAAGCTGCAAAGCACTTGCTGAATTGCAGGGAAAGTCCGGGAGGCATTTGCTGTGCTGGCACACTTTCTCCTTCCTAGACAGAGTGGAAAAGCTTTTCCCTGCCGTGTAGGCGACAAGAGACGCATTAGACGGGCATCCGGAGCTGTCCGAAGGTAAGCGCCTGTTCCCGGCCTCTTTCGGCACAAGCCCCCGCTCCGGAGCGCACCGCGGCCGGCCGGAGGCTCTCTGCCGGCGAAGGTGCCTCGTCTCCGGCAAGGAAGCCTCAGCCGCTTCTCCTGCACACGGAGAGCGTGCTAGCTGCTGAAACGTGAAGAAAGAAGCCGCAGAACACTGGCACTGAGCGTGCAGCTTTCCAGCGGAGAGAAAAAGCTACTTGAACACTCTGCAAGCCTTTCCACTCCCAAAAACATGCACATGGAAGGAGCTGCTGCAAAAGCGATGCTGTGCTCGCTGCTGCTCCTCCTGAAGCTCTGGCTGCTAAATCTGAGGCTTTCCTTCCAATTTCAAGCTGCAAAGCACTTGCTGAATTGCAGGGAAAGTCCGGGAGGCATTTGCTCTGCTGGCACACTTTCTCCTTCCTAGACAGAGTGGAAAAGCTTTTCCCTGCCGTGTAGGCGACAAGAGACGCATTAGACGGGCATCCGGAGCTGTCCGAAGGTAAGCGCCTGTTCCCGGCCTCTTTCGGCACAAGCCCCCGCTCCGGAGCGCACCGCGGCCGGCCGGAGGCTCTCTGCCGGCGAAGGTGCCTCGTCTCCGGCAAGGAAGCCTCAGCCGCTTCTCCTGCACACGGAGAGCGTGCTAGCTGCTGAAACGTGAAGAAAGAAGCTGCAGAACACTGGCACTGAGCGTGCAGCTTTCCAGCGGAGAGAAAAAGCTACTTGAACACTCTGCAAGCCTTTCCACTCCCAAAAACATGCACATGGAAGGAGCTGCTGCAAAAGCGATGCTGTGCTCGCTGCTGCTCCTCCTGAAGCTCTGGCTGCTAAATCTGAGGCTTTCCTTCCAATTTCAAGCTGCAAAGCACTTGCTGAATTGCAGGGAAAGTCCGGGAGGCATTTGCTCTGCTGGCACACTTTCTCCTTCCTAGACAGAGTGGAAAAGCTTTTCCCTGCCGTGTAGGCGACAAGAGACGCATTAGACGGGCATCCGGAGCTGTCCGAAGGTAAGCGCCTGTTCCCGGCCTCTTTCGGCACAAGCCCCCGCTCCGGAGCGCACCGCGGCCGGCCGGAGGCTCTCTGCCGGCGAAGGTGCCTCGTCTCCGGCAAGGAAGCCTCAGCCGCTTCTCCTGCACACGGAGAGCGTGCTAGCTGCTGAAACGTGAAGAAAGAAGCTGCAGAACACTGGCACTGAGCGTGCAGCTTTCCAGCGGAGAGAAAAAGCTACTTGAACACTCTGCAAGCCTTTCCACTCCCAAAAACATGCACATGGAAGGAGCTGCTGCAAAAGCGATGCTGTGCTCGCTGCTGCTCCTCCTGAAGCTCTGGCTGCTAAATCTGAGGCTTTCCTTCCAATTTCAAGCTGCAAAGCACTTGCTGAATTGCAGGGAAAGTCCGGGAGGCATTTGCTGTGCTGGCACACTTTCTCCTTCCTAGACAGAGTGGAAAAGCTTTTCCCTGCCGTGTAGGCGACAAGAGACGCATTAGACGGGCATCCGGAGCTGTCCGAAGGTAAGCGCCTGTTCCCGGCCTCTTTCGGCACAAGCCCCCGCTCCGGAGCGCACCGCGGCCGGCCGGAGGCTCTCTGCCGGCGAAGGTGCCTCGTCTCCGGCAAGGAAGCCTCAGCCGCTTCTCCTGCACACGGAGAGCGTGCTAGCTGCTGAAACGTGAAGAAAGAAGCCGCAGAACACTGGCACTGAGCGTGCAGCTTTCCAGCGGAGAGAAAAAGCTACTTGAACACTCTGCAAGCCTTTCCACTCCCAAAAACATGCACATGGAAGGAGCTGCTGCAAAAGCGATGCTGTGCTCGCTGCTGCTCCTCCTGAAGCTCTGGCTGCTAAATCTGAGGCTTTCCTTCCAATTTCAAGCTGCAAAGCACTTGCTGAATTGCAGGGAAAGTCCGGGAGGCATTTGCTGTGCTGGCACACTTTCTCCTTCCTAGACAGAGTGGAAAAGCTTTTCCCTGCCGTGTAGGCGACAAGAGACGCATTAGACGGGCATCCGGAGCTGTCCGAAGGTAAGCGCCTGTTCCCGGCCTCTTTCGGCACAAGCCCCCGCTCCGGAGCGCACCGCGGCCGGCCGGAGGCTCTCTGCCGGCGAAGGTGCCTCGTCTCCGGCAAGGAAGCCTCAGCCGCTTCTCCTGCACACGGAGAGCGTGCTAGCTGCTGAAACGTGAAGAAAGAAGCTGCAGAACACTGGCACTGAGCGTGCAGCTTTCCAGCGGAGAGAAAAAGCTACTTGAACACTCTGCAAGCCTTTCCACTCCCAAAAACATGCACATGGAAGGAGCTGCTGCAAAAGCGATGCTGTGCTCGCTGCTGCTCCTCCTGAAGCTCTGGCTGCTAAATCTGAGGCTTTCCTTCCAATTTCAAGCTGCAAAGCACTTGCTGAATTGCAGGGAAAGTCCGGGAGGCATTTGCTCTGCTGGCACACTTTCTCCTTCCTAGACAGAGTGGAAAAGCTTTTCCCTGCCGTGTAGGCGACAAGAGACGCATTAGACGGGCATCCGGAGCTGTCCGAAGGTAAGCGCCTGTTCCCGGCCTCTTTCGGCACAAGCCCCCGCTCCGGAGCGCACCGCGGCCGGCCGGAGGCTCTCTGCCGGCGAAGGTGCCTCGTCTCCGGCAAGGAAGCCTCAGCCGCTTCTCCTGCACACGGAGAGCGTGCTAGCTGCTGAAACGTGAAGAAAGAAGCCGCAGAACACTGGCACTGAGCGTGCAGCTTTCCAGCGGAGAGAAAAAGCTACTTGAACACTCTGCAAGCCTTTCCACTCCCAAAAACATGCACATGGAAGGAGCTGCTGCAAAAGCGATGCTGTGCTCGCTGCTGCTCCTCCTGAAGCTCTGGCTGCTAAATCTGAGGCTTTCCTTCCAATTTCAAGCTGCAAAGCACTTGCTGAATTGCAGGGAAAGTCCGGGAGGCATTTGCTGTGCTGGCACACTTTCTCCTTCCTAGACAGAGTGGAAAAGCTTTTCCCTGCCGTGTAGGCGACAAGAGACGCATTAGACGGGCATCCGGAGCTGTCCGAAGGTAAGCGCCTGTTCCCGGCCTCTTTCGGCACAAGCCCCCGCTCCGGAGCGCACCGCGGCCGGCCGGAGGCTCTCTGCCGGCGAAGGTGCCTCGTCTCCGGCAAGGAAGCCTCAGCCGCTTCTCCTGCACACGGAGAGCGTGCTAGCTGCTGAAACGTGAAGAAAGAAGCTGCAGAACACTGGCACTGAGCGTGCAGCTTTCCAGCGGAGAGAAAAAGCTACTTGAACACTCTGCAAGCCTTTCCACTCCCAAAAACATGCACATGGAAGGAGCTGCTGCAAAAGCGATGCTGTGCTCGCTGCTGCTCCTCCTGAAGCTCTGGCTGCTAAATCTGAGGCTTTCCTTCCAATTTCAAGCTGCAAAGCACTTGCTGAATTGCAGGGAAAGTCCGGGAGGCATTTGCTGTGCTGGCACACTTTCTCCTTCCTAGACAGAGTGGAAAAGCTTTTCCCTGCCGTGTAGGCGACAAGAGACGCATTAGACGGGCATCCGGAGCTGTCCGAAGGTAAGCGCCTGTTCCCGGCCTCTTTCGGCACAAGCCCCTGCTCCGGAGCGCACCGCGGCCGGCCGGAGGCTCTCTGCCGGCGAAGGTGCCTCGTCTCCGGCAAGGAAGCCTCAGCCGCTTCTCCTGCACACGGAGAGCGTGCTAGCTGCTGAAACGTGAAGAAAGAAGCTGCAGAACACTGGCACTGAGCGTGCAGCTTTCCAGCGGAGAGAAAAAGCTACTTGAACACTCTGCAAGCCTTTCCACTCCCAAAAACATGCACATGGAAGGAGCTGCTGCAAAAGCGATGCTGTGCTCGCTGCTGCTCCTCCTGAAGCTCTGGCTGCTAAATCTGAGGCTTTCCTTCCAATTTCAAGCTGCAAAGCACTTGCTGAATTGCAGGGAAAGTCCGGGAGGCATTTGCTGTGCTGGCACACTTTCTCCTTCCTAGACAGAGTGGAAAAGCTTTTCCCTGCCGTGTAGGCGACAAGAGACGCATTAGACGGGCATCCGGAGCTGTCCAAAGGTAAGCGCCTGTTCCCGGCCTCTTTCGGCACAAGCCCCCGCTCCGGAGCGCACCGCGGCCGGCCGGAGGCTCTCTGCCGGCGAAGGTGCCTCGTCTCCGGCAAGGAAGCCTCAGCCGCTTCTCCTGCACACGGAGAGCGTGCTAGCTGCTGAAACGTGAAGAAAGAAGCTGCAGAACACTGGCACTGAGCGTGCAGCTTTCCAGCGGAGAGAAAAAGCTACTTGAACACTCTGCAAGCCTTTCCACTCCCAAAAACATGCACATGGAAGGAGCTGCTGCAAAAGCGATGCTGTGCTCGCTGCTGCTCCTCCTGAAGCTCTGGCTGCTAAATCTGAGGCTTTCCTTCCAATTTCAAGCTGCAAAGCACTTGCTGAATTGCAGGGAAAGTCCGGGAGGCATTTGCTCTGCTGGCACACTTTCTCCTTCCTAGACAGAGTGGAAAAGCTTTTCCCTGCCGTGTAGGCGACAAGAGACGCATTAGACGGGCATCCGGAGCTGTCCGAAGGTAAGCGCCTGTTCCCGGCCTCTTTCGGCACAAGCCCCCGCTCCGGAGCGCACCGCGGCCGGCCGGAGGCTCTCTGCCGGCGAAGGTGCCTCGTCTCCGGCAAGGAAGCCTCAGCCGCTTCTCCTGCACACGGAGAGCGTGCTAGCTGCTGAAACGTGAAGAAAGAAGCTGCAGAACACTGGCACTGAGCGTGCAGCTTTCCAGCGGAGAGAAAAAGCTACTTGAACACTCTGCAAGCCTTTCCACTCCCAAAAACATGCACATGGAAGGAGCTGCTGCAAAAGCGATGCTGTGCTCGCTGCTGCTCCTCCTGAAGCTCTGGCTGCTAAATCTGAGGCTTTCCTTCCAATTTCAAGCTGCAAAGCACTTGCTGAATTGCAGGGAAAGTCCGGGAGGCATTTGCTCTGCTGGCACACTTTCTCCTTCCTAGACAGAGTGGAAAAGCTTTTCCCTGCCGTGTAGGCGACAAGAGACGCATTAGACGGGCATCCGGAGCTGTCCGAAGGTAAGCGCCTGTTCCCGGCCTCTTTCGGCACAAGCCCCCGCTCCGGAGCGCACCGCGGCCGGCCGGAGGCTCTCTGCCGGCGAAGGTGCCTCGTCTCCGGCAAGGAAGCCTCAGCCGCTTCTCCTGCACACGGAGAGCGTGCTAGCTGCTGAAACGTGAAGAAAGAAGCTGCAGAACACTGGCACTGAGCGTGCAGCTTTCCAGCGGAGAGAAAAAGCTACTTGAACACTCTGCAAGCCTTTCCACTCCCAAAAACATGCACATGGAAGGAGCTGCTGCAAAAGCGATGCTGTGCTCGCTGCTGCTCCTCCTGAAGCTCTGGCTGCTAAATCTGAGGCTTTCCTTCCAATTTCAAGCTGCAAAGCACTTGCTGAATTGCAGGGAAAGTCCGGGAGGCATTTGCTCTGCTGGCACACTTTCTCCTTCCTAGACAGAGTGGAAAAGCTTTTCCCTGCCGTGTAGGCGACAAGAGACGCATTAGACGGGCATCCGGAGCTGTCCGAAGGTAAGCGCCTGTTCCCGGCCTCTTTCGGCACAAGCCCCCGCTCCGGAGCGCACCGCGGCCGGCCGGAGGCTCTCTGCCGGCGAAGGTGCCTCGTCTCCGGCAAGGAAGCCTCAGCCGCTTCTCCTGCACACGGAGAGCGTGCTAGCTGCTGAAACGTGAAGAAAGAAGCCGCAGAACACTGGCACTGAGCGTGCAGCTTTCCAGCGGAGAGAAAAAGCTACTTGAACACTCTGCAAGCCTTTCCACTCCCAAAAACATGCACATGGAAGGAGCTGCTGCAAAAGCGATGCTGTGCTCGCTGCTGCTCCTCCTGAAGCTCTGGCTGCTAAATCTGAGGCTTTCCTTCCAATTTCAAGCTGCAAAGCACTTGCTGAATTGCAGGGAAAGTCCGGGAGGCATTTGCTGTGCTGGCACACTTTCTCCTTCCTAGACAGTGTGGAAAAGCTTTTCCCTGCCGTGTAGGCGACAAGAGACGCATTAGACGGGCATCCGGAGCTGTCCGAAGGTAAGCGCCTGTTCCCGGCCTCTTTCGGCACAAGCCCCCGCTCCGGAGCGCACCGCGGCCGGCCGGAGGCTCTCTGCCGGCGAAGGTGCCTCGTCTCCGGCAAGGAAGCCTCAGCCGCTTCTCCTGCACACGGAGAGCGTGCTAGCTGCTGAAACGTGAAGAAAGAAGCTGCAGAACACTGGCACTGAGCGTGCAGCTTTCCAGCGGAGAGAAAAAGCTACTTGAACACTCTGCAAGCCTTTCCACTCCCAAAAACATGCACATGGAAGGAGCTGCTGCAAAAGCGATGCTGTGCTCGCTGCTGCTCCTCCTGAAGCTCTGGCTGCTAAATCTGAGGCTTTCCTTCCAATTTCAAGCTGCAAAGCACTTGCTGAATTGCAGGGAAAGTCCGGGAGGCATTTGCTCTGCTGGCACACTTTCTCCTTCCTAGACAGAGTGGAAAAGCTTTTCCCTGCCGTGTAGGCGACAAGAGACGCATTAGACGGGCATCCGGAGCTGTCCGAAGGTAAGCGCCTGTTCCCGGCCTCTTTCGGCACAAGCCCCCGCTCCGGAGCGCACCGCGGCCGGCCGGAGGCTCTCTGCCGGCGAAGGTGCCTCGTCTCCGGCAAGGAAGCCTCAGCCGCTTCTCCTGCACACGGAGAGCGTGCTAGCTGCTGAAACGTGAAGAAAGAAGCTGCAGAACACTGGCACTGAGCGTGCAGCTTTCCAGCGGAGAGAAAAAGCTACTTGAACACTCTGCAAGCCTTTCCACTCCCAAAAACATGCACATGGAAGGAGCTGCTGCAAAAGCGATGCTGTGCTCGCTGCTGCTCCTCCTGAAGCTCTGGCTGCTAAATCTGAGGCTTTCCTTCCAATTTCAAGCTGCAAAGCACTTGCTGAATTGCAGGGAAAGTCCGGGAGGCATTTGCTCTGCTGGCACACTTTCTCCTTCCTAGACAGAGTGGAAAAGCTTTTCCCTGCCGTGTAGGCGACAAGAGACGCATTAGACGGGCATCCGGAGCTGTCCGAAGGTAAGCGCCTGTTCCCGGCCTCTTTCGGCACAAGCCCCCGCTCCGGAGCGCACCGCGGCCGGCCGGAGGCTCTCTGCCGGCGAAGGTGCCTCGTCTCCGGCAAGGAAGCCTCAGCCGCTTCTCCTGCACACGGAGAGCGTGCTAGCTGCTGAAACGTGAAGAAAGAAGCTGCAGAACACTGGCACTGAGCGTGCAGCTTTCCAGCGGAGAGAAAAAGCTACTTGAACACTCTGCAAGCCTTTCCACTCCCAAAAACATGCACATGGAAGGAGCTGCTGCAAAAGCGATGCTGTGCTCGCTGCTGCTCCTCCTGAAGCTCTGGCTGCTAAATCTGAGGCTTTCCTTCCAATTTCAAGCTGCAAAGCACTTGCTGAATTGCAGGGAAAGTCCGGGAGGCATTTGCTCTGCTGGCACACTTTCTCCTTCCTAGACAGTGTGGAAAAGCTTTTCCCTGCCGTGTAGGCGACAAGAGACGCATTAGACGGGCATCCGGAGCTGTCCGAAGGTAAGCGCCTGTTCCCGGCCTCTTTCGGCACAAGCCCCCGCTCCGGAGCGCACCGCGGCCGGCCGGAGGCTCTCTGCCGGCGAAGGTGCCTCGTCTCCGGCAAGGAAGCCTCAGCCGCTTCTCCTGCACACGGAGAGCGTGCTAGCTGCTGAAACGTGAAGAAAGAAGCTGCAGAACACTGGCACTGAGCGTGCAGCTTTCCAGCGGAGAGAAAAAGCTACTTGAACACTCTGCAAGCCTTTCCACTCCCAAAAACATGCACATGGAAGGAGCTGCTGCAAAAGCGATGCTGTGCTCGCTGCTGCTCCTCCTGAAGCTCTGGCTGCTAAATCTGAGGCTTTCCTTCCAATTTCAAGCTGCAAAGCACTTGCTGAATTGCAGGGAAAGTCCGGGAGGCATTTGCTCTGCTGGCACACTTTCTCCTTCCTAGACAGAGTGGAAAAGCTTTTCCCTGCCGTGTAGGCGACAAGAGACGCATTAGACGGGCATCCGGAGCTGTCCGAAGGTAAGCGCCTGTTCCCGGCCTCTTTCGGCACAAGCCCCCGCTCCGGAGCGCACCGCGGCCGGCCGGAGGCTCTCTGCCGGCGAAGGTGCCTCGTCTCCGGCAAGGAAGCCTCAGCCGCTTCTCCTGCACACGGAGAGCGTGCTAGCTGCTGAAACGTGAAGAAAGAAGCTGCAGAACACTGGCACTGAGCGTGCAGCTTTCCAGCGGAGAGAAAAAGCTACTTGAACACTCTGCAAGCCTTTCCACTCCCAAAAACATGCACATGGAAGGAGCTGCTGCAAAAGCGATGCTGTGCTCGCTGCTGCTCCTCCTGAAGCTCTGGCTGCTAAATCTGAGGCTTTCCTTCCAATTTCAAGCTGCAAAGCACTTGCTGAATTGCAGGGAAAGTCCGGGAGGCATTTGCTCTGCTGGCACACTTTCTCCTTCCTAGACAGAGTGGAAAAGCTTTTCCCTGCCGTGTAGGCGACAAGAGACGCATTAGACGGGCATCCGGAGCTGTCCGAAGGTAAGCGCCTGTTCCCGGCCTCTTTCGGCACAAGCCCCCGCTCCGGAGCGCACCGCGGCCGGCCGGAGGCTCTCTGCCGGCGAAGGTGCCTCGTCTCCGGCAAGGAAGCCTCAGCCGCTTCTCCTGCACACGGAGAGCGTGCTAGCTGCTGAAACGTGAAGAAAGAAGCTGCAGAACACTGGCACTGAGCGTGCAGCTTTCCAGCGGAGAGAAAAAGCTACTTGAACACTCTGCAAGCCTTTCCACTCCCAAAAACATGCACATGGAAGGAGCTGCTGCAAAAGCGATGCTGTGCTCGCTGCTGCTGCTCCTGAAGCTCTGGCTGCTAAATCTGAGGCTTTCCTTCCAATTTCAAGCTGCAAAGCACTTGCTGAATTGCAGGGAAAGTCCGGGAGGCATTTGCTGTGCTGGCACACTTTCTCCTTCCTAGACAGAGTGGAAAAGCTTTTCCCTGCCGTGTAGGCGACAAGAGACGCATTAGACGGGCATCCGGAGCTGTCCGAAGGTAAGCGCCTGTTGCCGGCCTCTTTCGGCACAAGCCCCCGCTCCGGAGCGCACCGCGGCCGGCCGGAGGCTCTCTGCCGGCGAAGGTGCCTCGTCTCCGGCAAGGAAGCCTCAGCCGCTTCTCCTGCACACGGAGAGCGTGCTAGCTGCTGAAACGTGAAGAAAGAAGCTGCAGAACACTGGCACTGAGCGTGCAGCTTTCCAGCGGAGAGAAAAAGCTACTTGAACACTCTGCAAGCCTTTCCACTCCCAAAAACATGCACATGGAAGGAGCTGCTGCAAAAGCGATGCTGTGCTCGCTGCTGCTCCTCCTGAAGCTCTGGCTGCTAAATCTGAGGCTTTCCTTCCAATTTCAAGCTGCAAAGCACTTGCTGAATTGCAGGGAAAGTCCGGGAGGCATTTGCTCTGCTGGCACACTTTCTCCTTCCTAGACAGAGTGGAAAAGCTTTTCCCTGCCGTGTAGGCGACAAGAGACGCATTAGACGGGCATCCGGAGCTGTCCGAAGGTAAGCGCCTGTTCCCGGCCTCTTTCGGCACAAGCCCCCGCTCCGGAGCGCACCGCGGCCGGCCGGAGGCTCTCTGCCGGCGAAGGTGCCTCGTCTCCGGCAAGGAAGCCTCAGCCGCTTCTCCTGCACACGGAGAGCGTGCTAGCTGCTGAAACGTGAAGAAAGAAGCCGCAGAACACTGGCACTGAGCGTGCAGCTTTCCAGCGGAGAGAAAAAGCTACTTGAACACTCTGCAAGCCTTTCCACTCCCAAAAACATGCACATGGAAGGAGCTGCTGCAAAAGCGATGCTGTGCTCGCTGCTGCTCCTCCTGAAGCTCTGGCTGCTAAATCTGAGGCTTTCCTTCCAATTTCAAGCTGCAAAGCACTTGCTGAATTGCAGGGAAAGTCCGGGAGGCATTTGCTGTGCTGGCACACTTTCTCCTTCCTAGACAGAGTGGAAAAGCTTTTCCCTGCCGTGTAGGCGACAAGAGACGCATTAGACGGGCATCCGGAGCTGTCCGAAGGTAAGCGCCTGTTCCCGGCCTCTTTCGGCACAAGCCCCCGCTCCGGAGCGCACCGCGGCCGGCCGGAGGCTCTCTGCCGGCGAAGGTGCCTCGTCTCCGGCAAGGAAGCCTCAGCCGCTTCTCCTGCACACGGAGAGCGTGCTAGCTGCTGAAACGTGAAGAAAGAAGCTGCAGAACACTGGCACTGAGCGTGCAGCTTTCCAGCGGAGAGAAAAAGCTACTTGAACACTCTGCAAGCCTTTCCACTCCCAAAAACATGCACATGGAAGGAGCTGCTGCAAAAGCGATGCTGTGCTCGCTGCTGCTCCTCCTGAAGCTCTGGCTGCTAAATCTGAGGCTTTCCTTCCAATTTCAAGCTGCAAAGCACTTGCTGAATTGCAGGGAAAGTCCGGGAGGCATTTGCTCTGCTGGCACACTTTCTCCTTCCTAGACAGAGTGGAAAAGCTTTTCCCTGCCGTGTAGGCGACAAGAGACGCATTAGACGGGCATCCGGAGCTGTCCGAAGGTAAGCGCCTGTTCCCGGCCTCTTTCGGCACAAGCCCCCGCTCCGGAGCGCACCGCGGCCGGCCGGAGGCTCTCTGCCGGCGAAGGTGCCTCGTCTCCGGCAAGGAAGCCTCAGCCGCTTCTCCTGCACACGGAGAGCGTGCTAGCTGCTGAAACGTGAAGAAAGAAGCTGCAGAACACTGGCACTGAGCGTGCAGCTTTCCAGCGGAGAGAAAAAGCTACTTGAACACTCTGCAAGCCTTTCCACTCCCAAAAACATGCACATGGAAGGAGCTGCTGCAAAAGCGATGCTGTGCTCGCTGCTGCTCCTCCTGAAGCTCTGGCTGCTAAATCTGAGGCTTTCCTTCCAATTTCAAGCTGCAAAGCACTTGCTGAATTGCAGGGAAAGTCCGGGAGGCATTTGCTGTGCTGGCACACTTTCTCCTTCCCAGACAGAGTGGAAAAGCTTTTCCCTGCCGTGTAGGCGACAAGAGACGCATTAGACGGGCATCCGGAGCTGTCCGAAGGTAAGCGCCTGTTCCCGGCCTCTTTCGGCACAAGCCCCCGCTCCGGAGCGCACCGCGGCCGGCCGGAGGCTCTCTGCCGGCGAAGGTGCCTCGTCTCCGGCAAGGAAGCCTCAGCCGCTTCTCCTGCACACGGAGAGCGTGCTAGCTGCTGAAACGTGAAGAAAGAAGCTGCAGAACACTGGCACTGAGCGTGCAGCTTTCCAGCGGAGAGAAAAAGCTACTTGAACACTCTGCAAGCCTTTCCACTCCCAAAAACATGCACATGGAAGGAGCTGCTGCAAAAGCGATGCTGTGCTCGCTGCTGCTCCTCCTGAAGCTCTGGCTGCTAAATCTGAGGCTTTCCTTCCAATTTCAAGCTGCAAAGCACTTGCTGAATTGCAGGGAAAGTCCGGGAGGCATTTGCTCTGCTGGCACACTTTCTCCTTCCTAGACAGAGTGGAAAAGCTTTTCCCTGCCGTGTAGGCGACAAGAGACGCATTAGACGGGCATCCGGAGCTGTCCAAAGGTAAGCGCCTGTTCCCGGCCTCTTTCGGCACAAGCCCCCGCTCCGGAGCGCACCGCGGCCGGCCGGAGGCTCTCTGCCGGCGAAGGTGCCTCGTCTCCGGCAAGGAAGCCTCAGCCGCTTCTCCTGCACACGGAGAGCGTGCTAGCTGCTGAAACGTGAAGAAAGAAGCTGCAGAACACTGGCACTGAGCGTGCAGCTTTCCAGCGGAGAGAAAAAGCTACTTGAACACTCTGCAAGCCTTTCCACTCCCAAAAACATGCACATGGAAGGAGCTGCTGCAAAAGCGATGCTGTGCTCGCTGCTGCTCCTCCTGAAGCTCTGGCTGCTAAATCTGAGGCTTTCCTTCCAATTTCAAGCTGCAAAGCACTTGCTGAATTGCAGGGAAAGTCCGGGAGGCATTTGCTGTGCTGGCACACTTTCTCCTTCCTAGACAGAGTGGAAAAGCTTTTCCCTGCCGTGTAGGCGACAAGAGACGCATTAGACGGGCATCCGGAGCTGTCCGAAGGTAAGCGCCTGTTCCCGGCCTCTTTCGGCACAAGCCCCCGCTCCGGAGCGCACCGCGGCCGGCCGGAGGCTCTCTGCCGGCGAAGGTGCCTCGTCTCCGGCAAGGAAGCCTCAGCCGCTTCTCCTGCACACGGAGAGCGTGCTAGCTGCTGAAACGTGAAGAAAGAAGCCGCAGAACACTGGCACTGAGCGTGCAGCTTTCCAGCGGAGAGAAAAAGCTACTTGAACACTCTGCAAGCCTTTCCACTCCCAAAAACATGCACATGGAAGGAGCTGCTGCAAAAGCGATGCTGTGCTCGCTGCTGCTCCTCCTGAAGCTCTGGCTGCTAAATCTGAGGCTTTCCTTCCAATTTCAAGCTGCAAAGCACTTGCTGAATTGCAGGGAAAGTCCGGGAGGCATTTGCTGTGCTGGCACACTTTCTCCTTCCTAGACAGAGTGGAAAAGCTTTTCCCTGCCGTGTAGGCGACAAGAGACGCATTAGACGGGCATCCGGAGCTGTCCGAAGGTAAGCGCCTGTTCCCGGCCTCTTTCGGCACAAGCCCCCGCTCCGGAGCGCACCGCGGCCGGCCGGAGGCTCTCTGCCGGCGAAGGTGCCTCGTCTCCGGCAAGGAAGCCTCAGCCGCTTCTCCTGCACACGGAGAGCGTGCTAGCTGCTGAAACGTGAAGAAAGAAGCTGCAGAACACTGGCACTGAGCGTGCAGCTTTCCAGCGGAGAGAAAAAGCTACTTGAACACTCTGCAAGCCTTTCCACTCCCAAAAACATGCACATGGAAGGAGCTGCTGCAAAAGCGATGCTGTGCTCGCTGCTGCTCCTCCTGAAGCTCTGGCTGCTAAATCTGAGGCTTTCCTTCCAATTTCAAGCTGCAAAGCACTTGCTGAATTGCAGGGAAAGTCCGGGAGGCATTTGCTGTGCTGGCACACTTTCTCCTTCCTAGACAGAGTGGAAAAGCTTTTCCCTGCCGTGTAGGCGACAAGAGACGCATTAGACGGGCATCCGGAGCTGTCCGAAGGTAAGCGCCTGTTCCCGGCCTCTTTCGGCACAAGCCCCCGCTCCGGAGCGCACCGCGGCCGGCCGGAGGCTCTCTGCCGGCGAAGGTGCCTCGTCTCCGGCAAGGAAGCCTCAGCCGCTTCTCCTGCACACGGAGAGCGTGCTAGCTGCTGAAACGTGAAGAAAGAAGCCGCAGAACACTGGCACTGAGCGTGCAGCTTTCCAGCGGAGAGAAAAAGCTACTTGAACACTCTGCAAGCCTTTCCACTCCCAAAAACATGCACATGGAAGGAGCTGCTGCAAAAGCGATGCTGTGCTCGCTGCTGCTCCTCCTGAAGCTCTGGCTGCTAAATCTGAGGCTTTCCTTCCAATTTCAAGCTGCAAAGCACTTGCTGAATTGCAGGGAAAGTCCGGGAGGCATTTGCTGTGCTGGCACACTTTCTCCTTCCTAGACAGAGTGGAAAAGCTTTTCCCTGCCGTGTAGGCGACAAGAGACGCATTAGACGGGCATCCGGAGCTGTCCGAAGGTAAGCGCCTGTTCCCGGCCTCTTTCGGCACAAGCCCCCGCTCCGGAGCGCACCGCGGCCGGCCGGAGGCTCTCTGCCGGCGAAGGTGCCTCGTCTCCGGCAAGGAAGCCTCAGCCGCTTCTCCTGCACACGGAGAGCGTGCTAGCTGCTGAAACGTGAAGAAAGAAGCTGCAGAACACTGGCACTGAGCGTGCAGCTTTCCAGCGGAGAGAAAAAGCTACTTGAACACTCTGCAAGCCTTTCCACTCCCAAAAACATGCACATGGAAGGAGCTGCTGCAAAAGCGATGCTGTGCTCGCTGCTGCTCCTCCTGAAGCTCTGGCTGCTAAATCTGAGGCTTTCCTTCCAATTTCAAGCTGCAAAGCACTTGCTGAATTGCAGGGAAAGTCCGGGAGGCATTTGCTGTGCTGGCACACTTTCTCCTTCCTAGACAGAGTGGAAAAGCTTTTCCCTGCCGTGTAGGCGACAAGAGACGCATTAGACGGGCATCCGGAGCTGTCCGAAGGTAAGCGCCTGTTCCCGGCCTCTTTCGGCACAAGCCCCCGCTCCGGAGCGCACCGCGGCCGGCCGGAGGCTCTCTGCCGGCGAAGGTGCCTCGTCTCCGGCAAGGAAGCCTCAGCCGCTTCTCCTGCACACGGAGAGCGTGCTAGCTGCTGAAACGTGAAGAAAGAAGCTGCAGAACACTGGCACTGAGCGTGCAGCTTTCCAGCGGAGAGAAAAAGCTACTTGAACACTCTGCAAGCCTTTCCACTCCCAAAAACATGCACATGGAAGGAGCTGCTGCAAAAGCGATGCTGTGCTCGCTGCTGCTGCTCCTGAAGCTCTGGCTGCTAAATCTGAGGCTTTCCTTCCAATTTCAAGCTGCAAAGCACTTGCTGAATTGCAGGGAAAGTCCGGGAGGCATTTGCTCTGCTGGCACACTTTCTCCTTCCTAGACAGAGTGGAAAAGCTTTTCCCTGCCGTGTAGGCGACAAGAGACGCATTAGACGGGCATCCGGAGCTGTCCGAAGGTAAGCGCCTGTTCCCGGCCTCTTTCGGCACAAGCCCCCGCTCCGGAGCGCACCGCGGCCGGCCGGAGGCTCTCTGCCGGCGAAGGTGCCTCGTCTCCGGCAAGGAAGCCTCAGCCGCTTCTCCTGCACACGGAGAGCGTGCTAGCTGCTGAAACGTGAAGAAAGAAGCTGCAGAACACTGGCACTGAGCGTGCAGCTTTCCAGCGGAGAGAAAAAGCTACTTGAACACTCTGCAAGCCTTTCCACTCCCAAAAACATGCACATGGAAGGAGCTGCTGCAAAAGCGATGCTGTGCTCGCTGCTGCTCCTCCTGAAGCTCTGGCTGCTAAATCTGAGGCTTTCCTTCCAATTTCAAGCTGCAAAGCACTTGCTGAATTGCAGGGAAAGTCCGGGAGGCATTTGCTGTGCTGGCACA